>NC_056737.1:840133119-840310329 GCF_019279795.1 Protopterus annectens | reverse complement strand
TAAAAGCACTACCCTGCTGTGCATCTTATACCAGTATGTCATAAAGCAGTACTTGGCTGTGCAACTTATACCAGTATGTCATAAAGCAGTACCTGGCTTTGCAACTTATACCAGTATGTCATAAAGTAGTACCTGGCTGTCTAACTTATACCAGTATGTAATAAAGCAGTACCTGGCTGTGCAACTTATAGCAGTATGTCATAAAGTAGTACCTGCTGTGCAACGTATACCAGCATGTCATAAAGTAGTACCTGGCTGTCTAACTTATACCAGTATGTCATAAAGCACTACCTGGCTGTCAAACTTGTACCAGTATGTCATAAAGCAGTACCTGGCTGTCTAACTTCTGCCAGCATGTCATAAAGCGGTACATGGCTGTCTATCTTATACCAGAATGTCATAAAGCAGTACTTGGCTGTGCAACTTATACTAGTATGTCATAAAGCTGTACCGGGCTATGCATCATATACCAGTATGTCATAAAGCAGTAACTGGCTATGCAACTTATACCAGTATGTCATAAACCAGTACCCAGCTGTGCAACTTATACCAGTATGTCATAAAGCAGTTCCCAGCTGTGCAACTTATACCAGTATGTCATAAAGCACTACATGGCTGTGCAACTTATACCATAGGTTCATAGGTTCATAGGTTCATACTAGGCTATCTGCCCTAGGGCATTTATAAGCCTAGCCAGAATGTGTTTGGCTTTCGCCACCCATTTTAAATTTATTTTGCTATGCCCTTTTTCGAGGTTAGTATACTGTGCCTCTGTCTAACAGTGACACAGAAGTGATACCCGGGGTAAACCTACGATCTCCCATCCACTCATCAAGATTCCTCTTGAAGAGAGTCAATGAGGGACTCTGCCTAACCTGGACTGGGATTTTATTCCAGAGTGAAGGGAGCCTCTCGGTTATGAATCTGTCCCTCCAGCATGTCCTATTTATTTCAGTGCTGAGGTTCAAGTCTCTCGAGCGTGTAGCTCAATGGGATTTGGATTTTCTGAGGTGCAGCATGTCCATTAATTCTGGGTTGGACATGGCTTTATACATCAGGCACAGATCGTGTCTGAACAGGCGGTATGCCACTGAGTAGAGCTGGAGTTTCTTTAACCAGGCAGCATATGGCATCTGTTTGAGCCCTTTGATCCTCTTGGTGAGGTACTTTTGGGGTCTTTCCAGCTGCTGCAGGTGTCTGGTAAGGTACATCCCAAAAGGGGCATTGTACTCAATTATGGGCCTGATGAGGGTTGAGTAAAGAGGCACGATGACGTCCCCTGATCTAGATGTGACTCCCTTCATGATTAGGTGGGCTATATAAAATGTTTTTCTAACCACTTTGGCCACGTGGTTGTCAAATGAGAGATTGCTATCAACATAGGTCCCCGGGTCCCTAATTACTTCTTCTGTACTTAATGGATTACTACCTATGTGGTAATTTGTGGGCACTTTGTTTTTGCCAAAGGGGATGACTATACACTTTTTGGCATTTAGCTTGAGGCCATGGCTCTGGCACCAGTTGTCTGTTTCTATGAGGTCCTTTTGGAGGATGCTTGTGTCGGCTGGAGAGTCGATTATGGTGCCCAGTTTGCAGTCATCTGCGAACTTGGTCAGCCACAGTCCTTCTGTGTTGGCCTGTACCTCCGAAATATATATAACAAGAGAGGTCCCAGGACTGAGGCTTGTGGGACACCACTTATAACTGGATTGGAGTCTGACATGGCTCCAGCAATTCTAACCATGTGGGTTCTGTCCTGAGCCAATTTGCAATCCATCTAGTGACATAGTTTATATTTAAGCTGGTGAGCTTATCTATAATGCCCGAGTGGGGTATTGTATCGAAGGCTTTTGCGAGGTCCAGGTAGGCTGTGTGGACCACCTTCCCTCGCCAATGGCCTTGGTGACTGTTTCAAAGAAATCAACCAGGTTTAAGAGGCAGGATCTGCCCTTAACAAAGCCGAACTGGGTAGGATCCAGTGTTTGTAGGTCCCCAATATCTTTATTTATGAGGTCCATGATGATCCTTTCCATAGCTTTGCAGACCAAGCTAGTCAGGCTTATGGGGCGATAGTTTCCAGGATCCATTGAGGCATCACCTTTATGGAGAGGGACCACTGTTGCTGTACGCCACTCTTTGGGCACATATCCTGTAGTAAGGCTGAGATTGAACAGTAGTTTTATGTTTGGGTTTAGCTCTTCTTGAGTTCATGTAGACAGCCCGGGACACCGCCTGGTCCCATTGATGCTGTGTTTTTGCTTTGGAGGGCGGCTCTTACCTGAGCATCTGAGATGTCGGGGGCAGCACTCTGCTGGGATAGATATTTGCCCTTTTGGTGGGGGCGGGGAGAAGTTTGCGCTGAACCTGTCAGCTAGGATGTTGGCAATGTCTGTGAGTTCGGTGTATTTTTTGTCATTTTGGACTAATTCTGAGCATATCTGGGAATTACCACCCAGGTTCCTAACATAACTAAAGAAAGCCTTGGGATTATCCTTAGTGTCCTGTGCAATTTTTCTCTCGAAGCTGGCCTTAGACAATTTTATGTGTGCCCGTAGTTTTTTGCTAATACTGATCAGTGATGCCTTCCCTTTTTGGGATTTTGCTCTATCATTTAGTAGCTTCCTCCTTCTATTGTATAGTTTGTTTATGGCTGGGGTCCACCAGACAGGACGTCTGCCTTTGGAGGATTGGGTCTTGGTTTTATTTGGGATCACATGAACCATGCATTCCTGAAGGTGTTCATAGAATGCATTTATAAAGGATTCTGCGGTCTGGGCCATATTTTCCACAGGCCCAGGGGCTTTGAAGGATTCCACCTCAGTTTTGAGGAGTGTGAAATTTGCTTTAGAGAAGTTTTTCACTGTGGTTTTCTGGGCAGGGGGTGGGGTCGGGATGTGAATATCCAGTGAGATTAGTTTATGGTCTGATCTTACCAGTGAGGGATACACTTCTGGTCTGGAGCATAGAGTCCCCATGTTGGTGATGATCAGGTCCAGTATGTTTTCCTCTTGTGGGAGTGGTAACAAGTTGTTCCATAGCATTTGAGTTTATAAATTCTAGGAACCTTTGGGCTAGGATGTTGGAGCTAGAGTAATGCTCCCAGTCTATGTTTGGGTAGTTGAAGTCGCCCAATATAATGGTGTTTGGAGAGACCTTCATATTTTCCAGTGTTCTCAGGAAGGCCGAGTGGGGTTTCTGGGTTTGGGAGGGTGGTCTGTAGCAGGCTATAAACTGGAAGGCAGTTTTACCCACTGTTAGTTGCACATGGATAGTCTCTGATGCTTCGTGCTTTGCCACCAACCTGAAGGTGTGGATATATTTGATGAATATCGATACTCCCCCTCCTTTTGTGGTTCGGTCCAAGTTTTGGGGCCGAAAAGCATGGTATGGGGTATAACCTGGTAGTGCTGGGGTGCTCTCGGGAGCCCTGAACCAGGTTTCTGTTACTGCACAGATATCGATGTTCTCCATGCTAAGGACAGTTTCGAGTGCATGCATCTTGAGGTTTAGACTTCTGGCGTTGAGTAGCATTACTCTTAGTTTCTTATCCCTTGTGATACCTATGGAGGTGGGTTTGTCTTTTGAGCCTTGCCTAAAAAAGGCACTATGGGGGTAGCAAGAGCCTTTGCCAATATCCGAAAGCCCAGGGGTGACAGGTGCAAGCCGTCCCCAGCGAAGCATCGTGGCTTGTCGAGCATATCATCCCAAGCTGACAGGCATTAGATCCCCTTTGAATGACACCAGTACTTAAGCCAATTGTTGAAATTGATCATCTTGTCTTCATATTGTGGCATCATTCTTGGTGAGGGTAAGATGCTACTCAAGGTCAGGGTCATACCGGCCTGGGCTACATGCTCAGAGAGCTCCTTTATGTCTCTTTTCATGTAGTCCAGGGAGGTACGTCTCAGGTCATTCACACCAGCATGGACAATGACTGAGTCATATTTGTACTTGCCTTGGAGTGACCTGAGTGCTTGTGTTATGTGGCGGATCCTAGCGCCCGACAGGCTGCTCACCGTGACCCTCTCCTTGTTCAGCCTGGTGAGCGGGACGTCAGTGTGCCTGACGATAGAGTCACCTATTACAGTATGTTATAAAGCAGTACCTGGCTGTGCAACTTATACCAGTATGTCATAAAGCAGTAACTGGCTGTGCAACTTATACCAGTATGTCATAAAGCAGTACCTGGCTGTGCAACTTATACCAGTATGTCATAAAGCAGTACCTGGCTGTGCATCTTATACCAGTATGTCATAAAGCAGTACCTGGCTGTGCAACTTATACCAGTATGTCATAAAGCAGTACCTGGCTGTCTAACTTATACCAGTATGTCATAGAGTGGTATGCAGCAGTCTACCAGACTGTGCAACTTATACCAGTATGTCATAAAGCAGTACCTGGCTGTGCAACTTATACCAGTATGTCATAAAGCAGTACCTGGCTGTGCAACTTATACCAGTATGTCATAAAGCAGTACCTGGCTGTGCAACTTATACCAGTATGTCATAAAGCAGTACCTGGCTGTGCAACTTATACCAGTATGTCATAAAGCAGTACCTGGCTGTGCAACTTATACCAGTATGTCATAAAGCAGTACCTGGCTGTCTAACTTATACCAGTATGTCATAAAGCAGTACCTGGCTGTCTAACTTATACCAGTATGTCATAAAGCAGTACCTGGCTGTGCAACTTATACCAGTATGTCATAAAGCAGTACCTGGCTGTGCATCTTATACCAGTATGTCATAAAGCAGTACCCAGCTGTGCAACTTATACCAGTATGTCATAAAGCAGTACCTGGCTGTGCAACTTATACCAGTATGTCATAAAGCAGTACCTGGCTGTGCATCTTATACCAGTATGTCATAAAGCAGTACCTGGCTGTGCAACTTATACCAGTATGTCATAAAGCAGTACCTAGCTGTGCAACTTATACCAGTATGTCATAAAGCAGTACCTGGCTGTGCAACTTATACCAGTATGTCATAAAGCAGTACCTGGCTGTGCAACTTATACCAGTATGTCATAAAGCAGTACCTGGCTGTGCAACTTATACCAGTATGTCATAAAGCAGTACCTGGCTGTGCAACTTATACCAGTATGTCATAAAGCAGTACCTGGCTGTCTAACTTATACCAGTATGTCATAAAGCAGTACCTGGCTGTGCAACTTATACCAGTATGTCATAAAGCAGTACCTGGCTGTGCAACTTATACCAGTATGTCATAAAGCAGTACCTGGCTGTGCAACTTATACCAGTATGTCATAAAGCAGTACCTGGCTGTGCAACTTATACCAGTATGTCATAAAGCAGTACCTGGCTGTGCAACTTATACCAGTATGTCATAAAGCAGTACCTGGCTGTGCAACTTATACCAGTATGTCATAAAGCAGTACCTGGCTGTGCAACTTATACCAGTATGTCATAAAGCAGTACCTGGCTGTGCAACTTATACCAGTATGTCATAAAGCAGTACCTGGCTGTGCAACTTATACCAGTATGTCATAAAGCAGTACCTGGCTGTGCAACTTATACCAGTATGTCATAAAGCAGTACCTGGCTGTGCAACTTATACCAGTATGTCATAAAGCAGTACCTGGCTGTGCAACTTATACCAGTATGTCATAAAGCAGTACCTGGCTGTGCATCTTATACCAGTATGTCATAAAGCAGTACCTGGCTGTGCATCTTATACCAGTATGTCATAAAGCAGTACCTGGCTGTGCAACTTATACCAGTATGTCATAAAGCAGTACCTGGCTGTGCAACTTATACCAGTATGTCATAAAGCAGTACCTGGCTGTGCAACTTATACCAGTATGTCATAAAGCAGTACCTGGCTGTGCAACTTATACCAGTATGTCATAAAGCAGTACCTGGCTGTGCAACTTATACCAGTATGTCATAAAGCAGTACCTGGCTGTGCAACTTATACCAGTATGTCATAAAGCAGTACCTGGCTGTGCAACTTATACCAGTATGTCATAAAGCAGTACCTGGCTGTGCAACTTATACCAGTATGTCATAAAGCAGTACCTGGCTGTGCAACTTATACCAGTATGTCATAAAGCAGTACCTGGCTGTGCAACTTATACCAGTATGTCATAAAGCAGTACCTGGCTGTGCAACTTATACCAGTATGTCATAAAGCAGTACCTGGCTGTGCAACTTATACCAGTATGTCATAAAGCAGTACCTGGCTGTGCAACTTATACCAGTATGTCATAAAGCAGTACCTGGCTGTGCAACTTATACCAGTATGTCATAAAGCAGTACCTGGCTGTCTAACTTATACCAGTATGTCATAAAGCAGTACCTGGCTGTGCAACTTATACCAGTATGTCATAAAGCAGTACCTGGCTGTGCAACTTATACCAGTATGTCATAAAGCAGTACCTGGCTGTGCAACTTATACCAGTATGTCATAAAGCAGTACCTGGCTGTGCAACTTATACCAGTATGTCATAAAGCAGTACCTGGCTGTGCAACTTATACCAGTATGTCATAAAGCAGTACCTGGCTGTCTAACTTATACCAGTATGTCATAAAGCAGTACCTGGCTGTGCAACTTATACCAGTATGTCATAAAGCAGTACCTGGCTGTGCAACTTATACCAGTATGTCATAAAGCAGTACCTGGCTGTGCAACTTATACCAGTATGTCATAAAGCAGTACCTGGCTGTGCAACTTATACCAGTATGTCATAAAGCAGTACCTGGCTGTGCAACTTATACCAGTATGTCATAAAGCAGTACCTGGCTGTGCAACTTATACCAGTATGTCATAAAGCAGTACCTGGCTGTGCAACTTATACCAGTATGTCATAAAGCAGTACCTGGCTGTGCAACTTATACCAGTATGTCATAAAGCAGTACCTGGCTGTGCAACTTATACCAGTATGTCATAAAGCAGTACCTGGCTGTGCAACTTATACCAGTATGTCATAAAGCAGTACCTGGCTGTGCAACTTATACCAGTATGTCATAAAGCAGTACCTGGCTGTGCAGCTTATACTTATACCAGTATGTCAAAAGTAGTACCTGCAACTTATACCAGTATGTCATAAAGCAGTACCTGGCTGTGCAACTTATACCAGTATGTCATAAAGCAGTACCTGGCTGTCTAACTTATACCAGTATGTCATAAAGCAGTACCTGGCTGTGCAACTTATACCAGTATGTCATAAAGCAGTACCTGGCTGTGCAACTTATACCAGTATGTCATAAAGCAGTACCTGGCTGTGCATCTTATACCAGTATGTCATAAAGCAGTACCTGGCTGTGCAACTTATACCAGTATGTCATAAAGCAGTACCTGGCTGTGCAACTTATACCAGTATGTCATAAAGCAGTACCTGGCTGTGCAACTTATACCAGTATGTCATAAAGCAGTACCTGGCTGTGCAACTTATACCAGTATGTCATAAAGCAGTACCTGGCTGTGCAACTTATACCAGTATGTCATAAAGCAGTACCTGGCTGTGCAACTTATACCAGTATGTCATAAAGCAGTACCTGGCTGTGCAACTTATACCAGTATGTCATAAAGCAGTACCTGGCTGTGCAACTTATACCAGTATGTCATAAAGCAGTACCTGGCTGTCTAACTTATACCAGTATGTCATAAAGCAGTACCTGGCTGTGCAACTTATACCAGTATGTCATAAAGCAGTACCTGGCTGTGCAACTTATACCAGTATGTCATAAAGCAGTACCTGGCTGTGCAACTTATACCAGTATGTCATAAAGCAGTACCTGGCTGTGCAACTTATACCAGTATGTCATAAAGCAGTACCTGGCTGTGCAACTTATACCAGTATGTCATAAAGCAGTACCTGGCTGTGCAACTTATACCAGTATGTCATAAAGCAGTACCTGGCTGTGCAACTTATACCAGTATGTCATAAAGCAGTACCTGGCTGTGCAACTTATACCAGTATGTCATAAAGCAGTACCTGGCTGTGCAACTTATACCAGTATGTCATAAAGCAGTACCTGGCTGTGCAACTTATACCAGTATGTCATAAAGCAGTACCTGGCTGTGCAACTTATACCAGTATGTCATAAAGCAGTACCTGGCTGTGCAACTTATACCAGTATGTCATAAAGCAGTACCTGGCTGTCTAACTTATACCAGTATGTCATAAAGCAGTACCTGGCTGTGCAACTTATACCAGTATGTCATAAAGCAGTACCTGGCTGTGCAACTTATACCAGTATGTCATAAAGCAGTACCTGGCTGTGCAACTTATACCAGTATGTCATAAAGCAGTACCTGGCTGTGCAACTTATACCAGTATGTCATAAAGCAGTACCTGGCTGTGCAACTTATACCAGTATGTCATAAAGCAGTACCTGGCTGTGCAACTTATACCAGTATGTCATAAAGCAGTACCTGGCTGTGCAACTTATACCAGTATGTCATAAAGCAGTACCTGGCTGTGCAACTTATACCAGTATGTCATAAAGCAGTACCTGGCTGTGCAACTTATACCAGTATGTCATAAAGCAGTACCTGGCTGTGCAACTTATACCAGTATGTCATAAAGCAGTACCTGGCTGTGCAACTTATACCAGTATGTCATAAAGCAGTACCTGGCTGTGCAACTTATACCAGTATGTCATAAAGCAGTACCTGGCTGTGCAACTTATACCAGTATGTCATAAAGCAGTACCTGGCTGTGCAACTTATACCAGTATGTCATAAAGCAGTACCTGGCTGTGCAACTTATACCAGTATGTCATAAAGCAGTACCTGGCTGTGCAACTTATACCAGTATGTCATAAAGCAGTACCTGGCTGTCTAACTTATACCAGTATGTCATAAAGCAGTACCTGGCTGTGCAACTTATACCAGTATGTCATAAAGCAGTACCTGGCTGTGCATCTTATACCAGTATGTCATAAAGCAGTACCTGGCTGTGCAACTTATACCAGTATGTCATAAAGCAGTACCTGGCTGTGCAACTTATACCAGTATGTCATAAAGCAGTACCTGGCTGTGCAACTTATACCAGTATGTCATAAAGCAGTACCTGGCTGTCTAACTTATACCAGTATGTCATAAAGCAGTACCTGGCTGTCTAACTTATACCAGTATGTCATAAAGCAGTACCTGGCTGTGCAACTTATACCAGTATGTCATAAAGCAGTACCTGGCTGTGCATCTTATACCAGTATGTCATAAAGCAGTACCTGGCTGTGCAACTTATACCAGTATGTCATAAAGCAGTACCTGGCTGTGCAACTTATACCAGTATGTCATAAAGCAGTACCTGGCTGTGCAACTTATACCAGTATGTCATAAAGCAGTACCTGGCTGTGCAACTTATACCAGTATGTCATAAAGCAGTACCTGGCTGTGCAACTTATACCAGTATGTCATAAAGCAGTACCTGGCTGTGCAACTTATACCAGTATGTCATAAAGCAGTACCTGGCTGTGCAACTTATACCAATATGTCATAAGGCAGTACCTGGCTGTATAACTTATACCAGTATGTCATAAAGCAGTACCTGGCTGTATAACTTATACCACTATGTCATAAAGCAGTACCTGGCTGTGCAACTTATACCAGTATGTCATAAAGCAGTACCTGGCTGTGCAACTTATACCAGTATGTCATAAAGCAGTACCTGGCTGTGCAACTTATACCAGTATGTCATAAAGCAGTACCTGGCTGTGCAACTTATACCAGTATGTCATAAAGCAGTACCTGGCTGTGCAACTTATACCAGTATGTCATAAAGCAGTACCTGGCTGTGCAACTTATACCAGTATGTCATAAAGCAGTACCTGGCTGTGCATCTTATACCAGTATGTCATAAAGCAGTACCTGGCTGTGCAACTTATACCAGTATGTCATAAAGCAGTACCTGGCTGTGCAACTTATACCAGTATGTCATAAAGCAGTACCTGGCTGTGCAACTTATACCAGTATGTCATAAAGCAGTACCTGGCTGTGCAACTTATACCAGTATGTCATAAAGCAGTACCTGGCTGTCTAACTTATACCAGTATGTCATAAAGCAGTACCTGGCTGTGCAACTTATACCAGTATGTCATAAAGCAGTACCTGGCTGTGCAACTTATACCAGTATGTCATAAAGCAGTACCTGGCTGTGCAACTTATACCAGTATGTCATAAAGCAGTACCTGGCTGTGCAACTTATACCAGTATGTCATAAAGCAGTACCTGGCTGTGCAACTTATACCAGTATGTCATAAAGCAGTACCCAGCTGTGCATCTTATACCAGTATGTCATAAAGCAGTACCTGGCTGTGCAACTTATACCAGTATGTCATAAAGCAGTACCTGGCTGTGCAACTTATACCAGTATGTCATAAAGCAGTACCTGGCTGTGCAACTTATACCAGTATGTCATAAAGCAGTACCTGGCTGTCTAACTTATACCAGTATGTCATAAAGCAGTACCTGGCTGTGCAACTTATACCAGTATGTCATAAAGCAGTACCTGGCTGTGCAACTTATACCAGTATGTCATAAAGCAGTACCTGGCTGTGCAACTTATACCAGTATGTCATAAAGCAGTACCTGGCTGTCTAACTTATACCAGTATGTCATAAAGCAGTACCTGGCTGTGCAACTTATACCAGTATGTCATAAAGCAGTACCTGGCTGTGCAACTTATACCAGTATGTCATAAAGCAGTACCTGGCTGTGCAACTTATACCAGTATGTCATAAAGCAGTACCTGGCTGTGCAACTTATACCAGTATGTCATAAAGCAGTACCTGGCTGTGCAACTTATACCAGTATGTCATAAAGCAGTACCTGGCTGTGCAACTTATACCAGTATGTCATAAAGCAGTACCTGGCTGTGCAACTTATACCAGTATGTCATAAAGCAGTACCTGGCTGTGCATCTTATACCAGTATGTCATAAAGCAGTACCTGGCTGTGCAACTTATACCAGTATGTCATAAACCAGTACCTGGCTGTGCAACTTATACCAGTATGTCATAAAGCAGTACCTGGCTGTGCAACTTATACCAGTATGTCATAAAGCAGTACCTGGCTGTGCAGCTTATACCAGTATGTCATAAAGCAGTACCTGGCTGTGCAACTTATACCAGTATGTCATAAAGCAGTACCTGGCTGTGCAACTTATACCAGTATGTCATAAAGCAGTACCTGGCTGTGCAACTTATACCAGTATGTCATAAAGCAGTACCTGGCTGTGCAACTTATACCAGTATGTCATAAAGCAGTACCTGGCTGTGCATCTTATACCAGTATGTCATAAAGCAGTACCCAGCTGTGCAACTTATACCAGTATGTCATAAAGCAGTACCTGGCTGTGCAACTTATACCAGTATGTCATAAAGCAGTACCTGGCTGTGCAACTTATACCAGTATGTCATAAAGCAGTACCTGGCTGTGCAACTTATACCAGTATGTCATAAAGCAGTACCTGGCTGTGCAACTTATACCAGTATGTCATAAAGCAGTACCTGGCTGTGCAACTTATACCAGTATGTCATAAAGCAGTACCTGGCTGTGCAACTTATACCAGTATGTCATAAACCAGTACCTGGCTGTGCAACTTATACCAGTATGTCATAAAGCAGTACCTGGCTGTGCAACTTATACCAGTATGTCATAAAGCAGTACCTGGCTGTGCATCTTATACCAGTATGTCATAAAGCAGTACCTGGCTGTCTATCTTATACCAGTATGTCATAAAGCAGTACCTGGCTGTCTAACTTATACCAGTATGTCATAAAGCAGTACCTGGCTGTGCAACTTATACCAGTATGTCATAAAGCAGTACCTGGCTGTGCAACATATACCAGTATGTCATAAAGCAGTACCTGGCTGTGCAACTTATACCAGTATGTCATAAAGCAGTACCTGGCTGTGCAACTTATACCAGTATGTCATAAAGCAGTACCTGGCTGTGCAACTTATACCAGTATGTCATAAAGCAGTACCTGGCTGTGCAACTTATACCAGTATGTCATAAAGCAGTACCTGGCTGTGCAACTTATACCAGTATGTCATAAAGCAGTACCTGGCTGTGCAACTTATACCAGTATGTCATAAAGCAGTACCTGGCTGTCTAACTTATACCAGTATGTCATAAAGCAGTACCTGGCTGTGCAACTTATACCAGTATGTCATAAAGCAGTACCTGGCTGTGCAACTTATACCAGTATGTCATAAAGCAGTACCTGGCTGTGCAACTTATACCAGTATGTCATAAAGCAGTACCCAGCTGTCTAACTTATACCAGTATGTCATAAAGCAGTACCTGGCTGTGCAACTTATACCAGTATGTCATAAAGCAGTACCTGGCTGTGCATCTTATACCAGTATGTCATAAAGCAGTACCTGGCTGTGCAACTTATACCAGTATGTCATAAAGTAGTACCCAGCTGTGCAACTTATACCAGTATGTCATAAAGCAGTACCTGGCTGTGCAACTTATACCAGTATGTCATAAAGCAGTACCTGGCTGTGCAACTTATACCAGTATGTCATAAAGCAGTACCTGGCTGTGCAACTTATACCAGTATGTCATAAAGCAGTACCTGGCTGTGCAACTTATACCAGTATGTCATAAAGCAGTACCTGGCTTTTTAGCTTATACCAGTATGTCATAAAGCAGTACCTGGCTGTCTAACTTATACCAGTATGTCATAAAGCAGTACCTGGCTGTGCAACTTATACCAGTATGTCATAAAGCAGTACCTGGCTGTGCAACTTATACCAGTATGTCATAAAGCAGTACCTGGCTGTGCAACTTATACCAGTATGTCATAAAGCAGTACCTGGCTGTGCAACTTATACCAGTATGTCATAAAGCAGTACCTGGCTGTGCAACTTATACCAGTATGTCATAAAGCAGTACCTGGCTGTGCAACTTATACCAGTATGTCATAAAATAGTTAGTGGCTTTCTAACTTATACCAGTATGTCATAAAGCAGTACCTGGCTGTGCAACTTATACCAGTATGTCATAAAGCAGTACCTGGCTGTGCAACTTATACCAGTATGTCATAAAGCAGTACCTGGCTGTGCAACTTATACCAGTATGTCATAAAGCAGTACCCAGCTGTGCAACTTATACCAGTATGTCATAAAGCAGTACCTGGCTGTGCAACTTATACCAGTATGTCATAAAGCAGTACCTGGCTGTGCATCTTATACCAGTATGTCATAAAGCAGTACCTGGCTGTGCAACTTATACCAGTATGTCATAAAGCAGTACCTGGCTGTGCAACTTATACCAGTATGTCATAAAGCAGTACCTGGCTGTGCAACTTATACCAGTATGTCATAAAGCAGTACCTGGCTGTGCAACTTATACCAGTATGTCATAAAGCAGTACCTGGCTGTGCAACTTATACCAGTATGTCATAAAGCAGTACCTGGCTGTGCAACTTATACCAGTATGTCATAAAGCAGTACCTGGCTGTGCAACTTATACCAGTATGTCATAAAGCAGTACCTGGCTGTCTAACTTATACCAGTATGTCATAAAGCAGTACCTGGCTGTGCAACTTATACCAGTATGTCATAAAGCAGTACCTGGCTGTGCAACTTATACCAGTATGTCATAAAGCAGTACCTGGCTGTCTAACTTATACCAGTATGTCATAAAGCAGTACCTGGCTGTGCATCTTATACCAGTATGTCATAAAGCAGTACCTGGCTGTGCATGTTATACCAGTATGTCATAAAGCAGTACCTGGCTGTGCAACTTATACCAGTATGTCATAAAGCAGTACCTGGCTGTGCAACTTATACCAGTATGTCATAAAGCAGTACCTGGCTGTGCAACTTATACCAGTATGTCATAAAGCAGTACCTGGCTGTGCAGCTTATACCAGTATGTCATAAAGCAGTACCTGGCTATGCAACTTATACCAGTATGTCATAAAGCACTACCTGGCTGTGCATTTTATACCAGTATGTCATAAAGCAGTACCTGGCTGTGCAACTTATACCAGTATGTCATAAATTGGTACCTGACTGTGCAACTTATACCAGTATGTCATAAAGCAGTACCTGACTGTGCAACTTATACCACCATGTCATAAAGTAGTATGTCACTGCACAACTTATACCAGTATGTCATAAAGCAGTACCTGGTTTTGCATCTTATGCCAGTATGTCATAAAGCAGTACCTGTATGTCTAACTTATACCAGTATATCATAAAGAACTACCTGGCTGTGCAACATATACCAGTATGTCATAAAGTAGTTCCTGGCTGTGCAACATATACCAGTATGTCATAAAGTAGTACCTGGCATTTTAACTTATACCAGTATGTCATAAAGCAGTACCTGGCTGTGCAACGTATACCTGTATGTCATAAAGCAGTACCCAGCTGTGCATCTTATACCAGTATGTCGTAAAGCCATACCTGGCTGTACATCTTATACCAGTATGTCATAAAGCAGTATCCCGCTGTGCAGCTGATACCAGTATGTCATAAACTTCAAGACTGATTGCTGGCTATGTGTTCAAGTTTCTTGTCTACTAAAATGGGGATATTCCTGACACCAATTCTTTGGACATGGAGAGAGTATATGAAGTCATCACTGATGTCTGCAAACATAAAAAATAAACAAATAAACAAGCAAACAAATAAAAAAGACTAGATGACCTAACACAAATGTTATTGTTTTCATTCAGTTAGCCATTCCTACACCTAGTTTGATTTACCTTGAAGATGTTGGTAGTCATCGTACTATGAATAAAAATTGCAATAGTCAAAACTGAAAGAAGAAAAAAAAAGTTATTTTATATAATACTAATGTTTAAGTTATGCTGTAACCTATTCTAGTTAAAGACATCAGGTCATTGTCAAACATACTTGAAAAGGTTAGCAACAAAACTATGAGACTTCAGAAGCCATAGAAAAGTTAACCATAGAAGTGATAGCAGTAGTTTTCTTAGTTTCAAAATTTTTTAACTTGGCTGCATTCCGTCATCTTAGTCCTTTAAAACTGCAGTCAACTGGTACTCCAGATTTGTATTTATTATCGCCCAGTTTTTCATCCAGTCTGTTCTATAAGAATCACATATTTAAAGAATTTCACAGTATTATACTTTATATTGGCCATATGTGTATGTACTTCAACAAGAATCAAAGGCTCTATGTGTGTGTGTGTGTGTGTGTGTGTGTGTGTGTGTGTGTGTGTGTGTGTGTGTGTGTGTATGTGTAGTATGGGTCCATGTCAACTTACTGAAAAACATAATACTGGATGTAAAATCCTGAAATGTTAAAATATTGAACTTAAACTGCCTACTCCCCAAGATATGTAGAGAGCTGGATTTTTCCCGTTCCCCCCCCCCCCCAGACCCATGTTAGAGCTTGTTTCTGAATTTTGCTAACAGGGCAGTGATATTGTTTGTTGACTGGCTGTGAAGTGGCACAGTGTATGCATGCAGTAGAAGTATGCTATTAGTTGGGATTTTGAGTTTCAACACTGACATTTCAGGATTTTGCTTTCAGTATTTGGCTTTCAGTATCCCACTATTCAATAAGTTGCCACATACCCTATATATAAAAATATATAGGAACACAGCAGTCTACTGAGCATTCATTTCATTGAACATTTTGAATGCCAACATAAATGACTGAAAAGACTTCTGATTGCAGAATGTCAGTATTACTTTGTGGGAGGTCACAGTATAGCGGGTGGTGGAAATATTCCCTTCATTCCTGTTGTGTGATATTAGAGCTGGTATATATAAGAAGTAGGGGGAGTGAGGGTGCAGGGGGCTTGATCCCCCCTTCAAAAAACACTTTATATTAAAGTTTTCTTTGTCTTTTTTTCTGATATTTTAGATTTCATCCTATAATATTCAACAATATGTGGTTTACAGAGTGCTATTTTTGTGGAACAGGCATACACATATATAAATATATATATTTATACATATCCAGGTGCACACACACACACACACACACACACACACACACACACACACACACACACACACACACACACACACACACACACAGACATTCCTGATAAAATATTTGACCAAGCAGAAAACATAAAAGCCATTGAGTTAGAAGAAAACAGAATATCGGGGCCTGTTCTGTTAGTTTGGAGCTATACAAGCAATTGTTTGTGGTAGTTTAATAGTTATAGGTGAATTGGTTGGATATCTAATTTTTCCACTTATAAAGGATTGCTTAAATTGTATTTTAAAATGCAAAAGGGACTAGTAACCCAGGATCAGAGGAAAATATATAGTGTTTATCCAGAGCAAACAGAAATATACTAGAGTGTAAAAGCAGGAAACAAACAAACAAAAAAAATAATGAAAATACAGCATTGGGATAAGGCTTTGTCAACAGGCATAAAGGGGGTGTAGAAGTAAACCTTAGTATGCCTCAGACTTGCATTTGACCAATATTTGGCATGTTAGATGGGTAAGACAGGAGTTTAAGTAAAAAGCAGGCGGCAACAAATTTAATTAAAGTAAAGCCCAACATGACTGAAGTAATAGTCTCATCTGTGCTGGCGTAGAGAAGGGAAGTACTTCAGTAAGATAAAGCTGGATTTTAGCATTCTAAGTAATGACAAACTGTGCTGAGATTAAGAGGTTGTCTACCCATTAAACTGCAAAAGTTACAAAAAAATGGTTGTTTCTCTGCTGTGTTCAGTGTTTTATACCTAGAGAATATAACCGTTTGATCTGATCAGAAAAAAGTATATAAGCTTAATGAGTTTGTTACAGGACAGAGCTTAGCAGACTATAAAGGGACTCTCCTGTCAGTTTGGGCCTCTCTATGCCATCCCTTCTATTATGTTAAAATAAGTGTTTCTAACAAATCTTGTCTTTAAAGGGGTAGAATGAGATGTCATTTTCCCCATAGTGTTTATATCTTTTCACCAACTGCTGGTTAAAGAAAATAATGGAGTCTATTACAGCTTATGACTGGCAGATACCATCACAAAATGGAGACAAAGGGAAATGACCACCATAGCAATAGAGGAACAGCATATTGTTGAAGTTCTACAAGATGATTTTTTACTCTAATATGAAAAGTTTTATCAAATCTCTTAAAACTGGCTCTATTATGTGTCTAAAGAGATGTTATGACATTTCTTGACTGAAAGTGGTATATTTATAAAGGGAATATATATATTTTTTAATTATTGGGTTAATTTAACCTATCTTCTTGTGTAGATGACTTCTGCTAAAACATAGCAAGGAGATTCTACTCTGAGAAAAGGTATTCAGCAACTATTTTCATTGATTCAGTATTTTCCATTGATGATGGAGTGTTATGAAGGCAAGATGAACAGTGTACTGCAAAAATCTATGAAACAAACAAAAATGTTAACTGCCATGGTGTCTCAACATGTTACACAGATAAAAGAGATTGATAACACTGAATGAAATGAAAGAAAACATTAAAGAACAGTGAATCACACATATTTTTACTACAACAGAATATGTGACTAATTGAAGAAATGGGGGACTTGGAAATAAGGAAAAAATGAACAATATTAGAATTTTTGGCTGGCAGAAAAGCTTGAGTGAAATTATATGGTGATATTTTTCTTTCCCTTCTTAACAACATGGATTCCTTAGACACTGAAATTAACAGAAAGTTTATCTTGTGGCACTGAAAAAACTCATAGAGTTATTGGTGTGGTTCCTCAAATAAAGAGATCAAAACAGTTGAAAAGCTTTTTTTAAGTATTTAAAACATTTCATGAAGTGTTTACCTTTGTCAAATCACACAAAATTGTATGCTAAGAAGAAACAATGGAATGCACTTCTGTCTCCGAAAAGATCACTGGATAGAGAGAACTGGACATTAGAGTAGCTTCAAAGAAAACCAAAACTACAGAGTTTCCATTATCTAAGAAGAGGAAAAAGAAGTAAAGATGGGATGGAACAGAAGCAAAAATGACTGAAATATTCATGCAACTGTTACAAACTGAGAAAGTTGCTAATTCATTAACTAGTTTAATTTATCAAAGTTACGATTTTCTTAAATATTGATTTGAGGCAGTCTGCATTTGTTCAAACTGTTAATTGTTTCATCTGCAATATATTGCATCTCTTAGCACTTAAACCACTCCTACTTATATTTTTAGCATGTGCCAAGTATATGCCAACCTAGTGTTAACTCACTGAGAAATAAAGTACATTTTCAAATTGGATCATTACAAGTTTTGTAAACTATAGCTATGCATCCCGGATTATTTTTATTTTTTTTATTTTATAGAACTGATCTGAAGAATTATTGCAGGACTTTGTGTCAAAATGTAGTATTTATGACAGATTTTCAGACTTTATGTACCAGTATGACAAAGAGAAGATTAAGTTTCTTGATAAAGTTATTACTAAAGCACAAAACAGTTTCATTCTAGCATTTATAGAAAACCAACCTTTAGTAATGCCTATTTACACTTTACTAGTCATCACCCTTTTATAGGTTCATAGGTTCATAGGTAGGTACTAGGCTATCTGCCCGAGGGCATTTATAAGCCTAGCCAGAGTGTGTCAGCTTTCGCCGCCCAATTGATTAATTAACTGAGCCTCTGTCAAGAAGAGCCAATTAAGTGATCCCAGGGGTGTATTTTCTGTTACCCATCCACTTGTCAAGGTTTCTCTTGAAGAGTGTTAGTGAGGGGCTCTGCCTAATGTAGTTAGGAATTTTGTTCCAAAGCATGGGGAGACTCTATGACAGGAATCTATCCTTCCAGCATGTTCTATTTATTGTTGTGGTGAGGTTTAGTTCACTAGAGCGAGTGGCTTGCAGTGACTTGGATTTCTTTAGGTGGAGCATGTCCATCAATTCTGAGTTGCACATGGCTTTGTAAGTCAGGCAGAGATCACCTCTGAGTAAGCGATATGCCACTGAGTACAGCCGGATTTTTTCCAGTCGGGCTGCATAGGACATATGTTTGAGGCCAGTAATCCTCTTGGTGAGGTACTTTTGTGGTCTTTCCAGCTGTTGGAAGTGTCTTGTGAGGTACATCCCAAATGGGGCATTGTACTCTATGATGGGTCTGATGAGTGACGAGTAGAGGGGCACTATTACCTCTTTATTTCTAGATGAGAACCCCTTAGTAATTAGATGGGCGACATAGAAGGATTTCCTAACTACTTTGGCAATATGATTGTCAAAAGAGAGATCAGTCTCTACCTGGGTCCCCAGATCTCTTATTACCTCTTCTGTATTAAGGGGGCTGCCACCTATGTGGTAATTCATGAGTGTTTTGTTTTTCCCAAACGGGATGACTATGCATTTTTTGGCATTTAGCTTGAGACCATGACTTTGACATTAGGTGTCCGTCTTAGTAAAGCCCTTTTAGAGAATGTCTGTGTCAGCCGGAGAGTCAATTATGGCTCCCAGTTTGCAGTCATCGACTAACTTGGTTAGCCATAGTCCTCCTGTGTTTGCCTGTATTACTGAGAAGTATATGCCGAACAGTAGGGGTCCCAGGACCGAGCCTTGTGGGACACCACTTGTGACTGGTTTAGAGTCGGACCTGGAGCCTACTATTCTTACAGGGTGAGTTCTGTCTGTAAGCCAACTGGCAACCCATCTTGTGACGTATGGGGTTTATGTTCAGGCTGGTGAGTTTTTCTATAATTCCCGAGTGGGGAATGGTGTCAAAAGCCTTGGCGAGGTCAAGGTAGGCTGTGTGAACCACCTTACCCTCATCTATGGCCTTGGTGACTGTCTCGAAGAAGTCAACCAGGTTTAGTAGGCATGATCTGCCCTTAACAAAGCCGAACTGGGTCGGGTCAAGTGTTTGGAGGTTCCCAATGTCTTTGTTAATGAGTTCCATGATGATGCGCTTCATAGCCTTGCAGACCAGGCTAGTCAGGCTTATGGGGCGATAGTTACTAGGGTCAGTTGTGGCCCTTTCTTTGTGGAGCAGAATAAACATTGCTGTGCTCCATTCTATGGGCCCGTAGACTGTGGAGAGGCTGAGATTGAACAGTGTGTTTAGGTGGGAGGTTAGTTTGTTCTGTAATTCGTGCAAGACACAGCCTGGGACACTATCTGGCCCCATTAACACTGTGATTTTTGGCTTTTGAAAGGGCTGTTTTCACCTGTGCATCTGTGATTTCCAGAAGACTACACTTTTCTGGTATTGTTGTGGGCCCTTTTGGGTTTGAGAGGGAGGTGAAGTTTGCACTGTATCTATCTGCCAGGATGTTGGAAATATCAGTAGGTTCAGTATATTTTGTGCTATTTTGCACTAGCTCAGAGCATATCTGTGAGTTGCCACTTAGATTCTTGACATAGCTAAAGAAGGCTTTGTGGATATCTTTCGAATCCTTGGCTATTTTTCTTTTGAAGTTAGCCTTGGATGATTTTATGAGGGACCTCAGTTTCTTACTGATACTGATCAGGGATGCCTTTCCTTCTTGGGATTTGCTTTTTTTCTGAACTAGTTTCCTCCTTCTATTGTATAGCCTGTTTATGGCAGGGGTCCACCAGACTGGTTTCCTTCTCTTAGGGGAGTGAGTCTTGGTCTTGCTAGGGATGGCACAATCCATGCATCCTTGTAGTTGCTCATAGAGTGCATTTGTAAAGGTTCCTGCATCTTGGACACTGTTATCCTTTAGCGTGGGGGCTGTGAAACTTACCACCTCTGTCTTAAGTAAGGTGAAGTTTGCTATAAAAAAGTTTTTCACTGTGGTTTCCTTGGTTGGGGGTGGTAGTGTGGTGTGGACATCCAGAGTGATTAGTTTATGGTCTGATCTAACCAGTGACGGGTTGACCTCCAGTACGGAACACCTGTCGCCCATGTTGGTGATGACCAGGTCCAATATGTTTTCACCTCTGGTAGGGGAGTTTACCAGTTGATCCAGGGCATTTGAGTTGATAAATTTCAGGAAGTGCTGGACCTGGGAGTTTGTACTTGAGTAGTTTTCCCAGTTAACAGTAGGGTAATTGAAATTGCCCAATATCAGGGTGTTCAGTAGGACCTTCATGTTTTCCAGTGTCTCCAGAAAGGCGGAGTAGTGGTCCTGGGTCATGGAGGGCAATCTGTAGCAGGCCACAGTTTGCATTGCAGATTTGCCCAATGTTAGTTGCACATGGATGATCTCAGAGGTATCATGCTGTGCCACTAACCTGGAGGTGTAGGTATCCTTGATGAATATGGATGCACCCCCTCCTTTTGCGTTTCGGTCCATGTTCTGTGGCCGAAATGTGTAGTATGAGTTGTAGCCCATAGTGCTGGGGTGCTCTGTGGAGCCTTGAACCAGGTTTCAGTTACTGCACAGATGTCGACGTTCTTTATACTGAGGAATGCTTTAAGTGCATGCATTTTGAGATTTAAACTCCTGGAGTTGAGTAGCATAACCCTCATTTTTTTTTATTTATGCTGTTTACGGAGGTAGGTTTGACTTTTGAGCCTTGTCTAAAAAAGGCACTATGGGGGCAGCAAGAGCCTTAGCCAGTATTCAAAAGCCTAGGGGTGACAGGTGCAAGCCGTCTCTTGTGAAGCAACGAGGCTTATTGAGCATGTCGTCCCAGGCTGACAGACACTGGATCCCCTTTGAATGACACCAGAAGCTTAGCCAGTTGTTGAAATTGATCATTTTTTTCTTTATACTGCTGTATCATTCTAGGTGAGGGCAGGATGCTACTCAGGGTCAGGGTCATACCCACCTGGGCTACATGATCAGAGAGCTCTTCCATGTCTCTTTTCATGTAGTCCAGGGAGGTACGTCTCAGGTCATTCACACCAACATGAACAATGACAGAGTAATATTTGTACTTGTTCTGGAGTGACCTGAGTGCTTGTGTTATGTGGCGGATTCTGGCTCCCAACAGGTAGCTAACAGTATCTTTGTCCTTGTCCAGCCTAGTGAGTGGGATGTCAGTGTGCCTGACTATAGAGTTGCCTATTACTAGTGTGTTAGGTATGTTATTTTGCCTTAAGGGCTGTGATTGTGTGGCACACTGATTTTGTGTTTTATGTGTTGTCTGGTTTGTGACGGGAGGTGCAGGTTTTTTGGGTGTCTGCTTTGGAGGTCTCTCATGCTTTTGCAGTTTTTTATTTAGAGCCTCTGAGTATGATTTTGTGTATTTATGTATATTTATGTGAGGCTGGAGGTGTGGTGCAAGTGTTAACCTTCTCCTCATGACTGCCTGTTCCAGTCTTGGGTGGAGAGAGCTTAGCCTCCAATTTAGCTATATAATTGCATCTCTCGCATATGTTAATGTTTTGTGGTAGGAGGAGAGGGTTTTCTGTGTACATGAGGCAGTTGTAACATTGCCTCAGGATACCCAGGTTCACCAGCTGGACTGGAGAGTGTACCTGAAATTGCCCTTTGGTCCTGCCTGAATAGTAGGGTGAACTGCTTAGTCATTTGGTTGGTGAGAGGTGAATAATGAGCCTTGCTCTGCTGGGCAATCAAGTGTTGGGGTATATTAGTGCTTGTTATTAGGTCTGAGCAAGTGCTGGACTGTAGGATGCTTTTTAAGTGCTTAGGTTGAGAGTTAGACTACTTTCAAGGGAAAAACTGAAGAGGAGACTTAGTGGAGCCGGGAATAATTTAGCCCTAGCTAACCAGTGCTGCCTGGACGTGCAAAACCATGCAAATGTGGTTTTTACAGCAGGGAAATGAAAGAGATAGAAATTAGCCCAAAATGGCCTATAAACTACTAACTTCTGGGCTGGAACCACTCTTCCAGGGACAGATGGCTGCTCAAAGCTCCCTCTCTCACAGGTGAACAGAGAAACCTCCTTCTATCCAAGTAAGGTATGGGCAACTCAGAAACTTGTAACACAGCCCTGAATTCAGCACTAGCCTGAAAACTGGACTATACTAGCTTAGAAAGGTGGGAAACAAGGAAACATTTTTTTGAAAACATAAGGCAAAAACAGTAAAAAAAATACACTTAAAACGGCTTTAAATGACTACAAACAGTAAAAAGTACACTTAAAATAGCTTTAGATGACTACAAGCAATCAGAAAAGGCTTTTAAACAAATTACCCAATTAACCAGTAAAAAAATCTCAAAACTGAGCCCTGTTCCTGTAGTCTTCAATCAGACAAGTTCTAACTGCACACTCCTGCCACTGGGGTGCAGGGGAACCTTCTCCAAAAAAGAAGGCCTGGATTAGTGCACAAGTTATACAAACAAAGCTAAATTCAGCAGGCCTGAATCTAGTTTATGCAACAGCAAACAAGGCACACCAATTTCAGTAAGAAACAGTTCAAATATGCAGGCACTATAAGCCTCTAACCAGAAATTCCCAGCTCATAAGGGCAGAGTCCAGCCTCTCATCCCACAAGAGTGCAGACCACAAACCTTCTTAATGTAAAATGACTGGCCTGAAGCCCAAGTACTTAAACCAGAAGTAATACACTTTTAGAATAACAGACACTGAGCCTTCAGTCAGCAGTTCCTATCTTAGAAGGATGTAAGCTACCTGTCCTGCCACAACAGTGCAGACCACAAACCTTCTTAATGTAAAACAACTGGACTGATGCCCAAGTGCTTAAACCAAAAGGCTTAGAATTATAGCTACACTTTAATCAGGTTACTACCAAGCAGTAATAAATACAATTGAATACTTTTAAGAAGGCCTGGATTAGTATTCAAGTTATACAAACAAAGCTAGATTCAGCAGGTCTGGATATAGTCTATGCTACAGCAAACAAGGTGCACCAATTTCAGTAAGAAATAGGTGAAATATGCAGGCACTATAAGCCTTTAACTAGAAATTCCCAGCTAAGAAGGGCAGAGTCCAGCCTCTCCTCCCACAAGTGTGCAGACCACAAACCTTCTTAATGTAATAAAATAACTGGCCTGAAGCCCAAATGCTTAAACCAGAACTAATACACTTTTAGAATAACAGACACTGAGCCTTCAATCAGCAGTTCCCAACTTAGAAGGATGTAAGCTACCTGTACTGCCACAACAGTGCAGACCACTTCTTCTTCTTCTTCTTCTTCTTTCGGCTGCTCCAGTTAGGGGTCGCCACAGCAGATCAACTGTTTCCATTTCCTCCTGTCCTCTGCATCTTGCTCTGTCACACCAACCACCTGCATATCCTCTCTCGCCACATCCATAAACCTTATCTTAGGCCTTCCTCTTTTCCTGTTACCTGGCAGCTTCATCCTTAGCATCTTTTTCCCAATATACTCTGCATCCCTCCTCAGCGCATGTCCAAACCAACATAATCTTGCCTCTCTGGCTTTGTCTCCAAACCTTCCAACCTGGGCTGACCCTCTAATATACTTATTCCTAATCCTGTCCATCCTCGTCACACCCAGTGCAAATCTTAACATCGTCAGCTCTGCCACGTCAAACTCTGACTCCTGCCTTTTTGTCAATGCCACTGTCTCCAACCCGTATAACATAGCTGGTCTCACTACCCTCTTGTAGACCTTCCCTTTCACTCTTACTGGTACTCGTCTGTCACAAATTACTCTTGACACTTTTCTCCACCCACTCCTGACACTCTTCTCCACGCACTGCAGACCACAAACTTTCTTAATGTAAAACAACTGGTATGAAGCCCAAGTGCTTAAACCAAAAGGCGTAAAATTATAGCTACACTTTAATCAGGTTACTACCAAGCAGTAATAAATACAATTGAATACTTTTAAGAAAGTGTAAATAAGTCTGATTAAGGGGCAGTGCATACAGTTAGCATGAATGATTTCAGACAAAGTAACTTTCATTCATGAAATTCAAAAGCTCCAGGATATGTTTCTTGAGTGGGGGTACCCCAAAAGACTAATAAATGAAGTTACCCAAGAGGTAGTAGAAAAATAGGGTACACAATACAAGCCCCTACTAGGAAGTAATGATTTTTGTCAAATCAGCTACACCTAACTCAGATCTTCATTAGGATGGCATTTATGAAAGGGCATGTGTGATTGAACATAATGTAGCATCTGGGATAATTAAAATATAACAGATAAGAACTGGAAAATCCTTAAAATTAATTCTGCCATCCCCTCGATATTAGGTGAAAAAACAACTTTTGTATATAAAAATGCTAGAAATTTAAAAAGCATTTTTGAAAACGATTCTAGGACATCCCCTTACAGGGAAGGTAGAGCAAAAGAAACCAGAAAATGTGATTCTTGTTCCTATTGTTCATACATATATGAAGGGGAAACTACAAGAGTGGGGGGGTGAACAAGGATATGGATATCTTTTGCATTTACAAGATGGCAATTGTCGTAGTAAACCTTTAGTATATTTAGCACTTTGTCAGACTTGCCCAAGTTTTTATATTGGAAAAATGGGGAGGGTTTTTAAAAAGAGAATATATGAGCATACCTATGATATTTCAACTAAAATATTAACAATGCTCTATAGAAACATAATGTAAAATGTATAGGTTTTGTTAAGTTCAGGTTCTGCATTATTGACAAAGTCAGCTTACCTCCTGGGGTGAAGACTGGGAGACATTGCTTGAAAACAGAGAGCTCTACTGGCAGTTTAAATTAAATGCCAGTATAACCCAGAATTAAATGAAAATTAAAATGTCTCACTCCTGTTTTAAAACTTAGAGCAGCTAGGTTATAATATCTTATAATGAGAACTTATCATGCTTCTGTATGTATGTATAGGTCTTATTTATATATATTTTAAAATGTTATCAAAATCTTAGCTATCATGGACACATACAATTAATTACTTTAGTACGTGTATTTCATATGTTTAAATGAAATGAAAAAAGTAGTTTTTTAATGATTATTTTGATACTTGTATTATGTAGCTTTAAAAGTATGGGAGGACATGATTGGTTGGCTATTATATTCAAATGAGCAATGGTTGCTTGATATACTGCTGCTGATGACGTTTCTATACTGTCTGAAATGTAAGCGCTTATCTTTTTAATTAAAAAACTATATTTTTCATGTTTTATGTTTTTTTTTTTTTTTTTTTTTTTTTTTTTTTTGCCTTGTGCTGTTCCATTGGAGTAATATCATACACACACACACCTTTTCTTTTTGGTTTTAAGTTTCAGTTGGTGTACATTCCCCTGATGTGGTTTGTCTCGTATATTTTTAAATCTGTTTATTAAATAATATTTTAACAGAAACAATGACACTTCTGTGTGCAAATTTTAATGGCAATACTTAGTTATTAATAATGTGCATTTTTAGCTATTTTTCTTTTGGAACTGCCAGTTTTTAAGACTTCCATAAATACATATTTAGTTCATGAATATTAATGAGACAATTACATTACCAAAGTGAACTCATTCAACATGGGGTGGCTGTCAAACTTTTTCGATTATAGTCAGGTAAAAGTAAGCTATCAGAACTTTTCTTTTGCTGTTCCTTTACTAAAAGGAAACCTCAAATGATTCATCTGTTTTCATGCTTACTAGTATGAGCACTTAGAAACAAATGGTTAGTGAAGAGGGTGATTCTCTTCTCACAAGTACATACCCTAAGACATGTGATAGAACAATGAGAATCATGAATTAAGTTTATCTACCTCTTAAGGGAATTGTTGATATATATATATATATATGTGTGTGTGTGTGTGTGTGTGTGTGTGTGTGTGTGTGTGTGTTTGTTTAAGTTTGACTGATAATTTTCTATGGAAAAGGCAGTTGTTTGTTGAGACCTTTCCAAACGTTAATTCAAATACTTACACTTAACAGTAGAAAACTAAAAGACTGTACTTATGAGAAAGAGAGAGGAGGGAAAAAGAAAAGAAATAGATGGTGATTTTTTGTCTACTTTATACCCTCGAAACACGAAAAACACGAATATGAATTGCACGACACATAAAGAGTGAACCGCGGATACGTCGACCGTACTAAAGTGCGAAAATGTAAACCTCGAACTGTCATAGTCGGCCAACCTACCACCTGCAACACACTACCTACCCAAACACAATAAAAAAAACACATACATACACTAACCAAATCCCTACTTCTAACCCTAAATTAAAGCACCAAAATCCTACTGCTAACCCTACATTAACCCCACATACGCATCTGTCTATGCACTACCCTTAACCCCTCCCTAACCCTAAGGTCTGTAACTACCGCACACTTCCACTACAGAGCTATACCCAAACAAACTAAATATTCCACACACATACACTTAACAAAACCCTACACTAAACCTTACATACATTACCTACAGAAAACCTTACATACACTACCTACCTATGCACTTACCTTAACCCCTCCCTAACCCTAAGATCCATAACTATCGCACACTTACCTTACAGAGCTATACCACAGATGGGCCAACTATGCAATTTTGATATTTCCTCTTTTGCGGTTTCATTCATTCAAAGTATTTGTGGTTCACACTTTATGTGTCGCGTGATTCGGATTCAGGTTTTACTGCTTTCCAGGTCTTAAAGTAGACCCGGTGATTTTATGTACAGATGATGACAGTAGTATATTAAAATGAATATTCAGTTTATGTTTATTTTACAGCTATACCTCTTGCTATTCCTTATTTTGTAGAATGCCCTTGATTTTGCTACATATGTTTGATGTGTTTCTCACAGAAGATTTTTGATTTTTAACAGTCTACTGGTGATTACAGTCACTAAATTGCCAGACATTTGAATTTGAAACTTCATATCTTTCAAAGGACACATAGTAACAGAGAACCTATCACTCTGGTAATTGTTTTAGGTCAGAAACAGTGGTATGAGTTACTTCACAATAGATGATATTGTTTTGAATGTGATAAGTGATTACATCTTTTAATGCATGAATGGATGTGTGTAGTCGGGGGTGATATCTTACAGTACCATTGTTTAGTTTAGATTTTATTAACAAATGAGTAAAGTAGAAGATTTGTATGAGCACAAATCACAAAAAATCACTATTAATCTAATTACAGCAGATTGAGAGATGTGATAGTTTATATTAAAGTAGTTGTTTTCATGTAAATATATGTTATCTACATTTAAATATATAATTAGAATAAGACAACAATAAATAATAACTTGACAATATTGATTGGTATTTATTTTATTTAAATTTTTACCACTATAGTGCATTGACCACCATTTGCAGGCACAGCCTGGGTGAAACTAGTTCACAAATACAAAATTAACAATTTGCGATATAAGTGGAGTACAATGCAATACAAAATTAGGAAATGTACAATGGCAACTGTGTTATCAATGAAAAAGAATAATTTAGCAGAATTGTAGGAAAAGATAAGGGAGAGGAGGAGAAACTATAGAAGTAGAAAGAAGCGGAGGATGACAGATATGTATAGTATAAGGGTTGAGTGCATGTAAAAGGTTTAGGTGATGTTCCCAATTTTGCGGGCAGGTACATTTGTCTTGCTGTTGAAGGCTGCTAATTATATCCTTTCTAAATGTAGACAGATTAGAGTTTTCTTTGATGAGTTGAGGAATGGGCTGCCAGGGGGCAGTGATTGGGAAGACATATCTGGCTGACTGTAACAAGTATCTAGGAGTGAAGATAGATGGTGTGTTTTGATATACACTGTAAAGATTTTAGTAAGAGGTTTTTTCCAGTTAGTTTCCCTGACAGAACGGCAAAAGTATGTAGATGAATAAATTCAAATAGCTGAGTCCTGCAGCAGGAATTCCAATCTTTGTTTAAATGGGAGACATTTTGTTTTTAAAAGAGAGTAGCAATGGTAGTCTTGGGGGCATTGAATTTATGAATCTGCATATGGAGATGGATATAGTTTGGAGTTTTGTGTTGTTGTTTGTAGATCCAGTATTTACATAGTTAAATGTGTATTCCAGCTAGGCTTGAAGAATACCTTTACCTATAGCAGATCTGGCTTCATGGGAAAGAAAAAAAGAGATTTTATTCTGGCCAAAAAAAGCAGTGAGTTGACTTTTGCTTGGTTTTCCTATGTATTTGAAAGAGGTTGCAGTACCTGTGATGGTACTATTCAAGTCAGCAATGGTGACTGTCACTGGGTGTTTGATGTGTTTCTATTAGGTCCCAGAAATCATTGATTTTGTTTTTTGTTTTGGTTTTCTTTTTGGGGGGGGTTTAAAATGAGGTTAAGTTGGGATAGCTAATGTAACAGTTGATGAAGGTCAGACTGTAATTTGGATTGGACTATGGTGTGAGAGGGATCTGACCTGTAAGCTGGCTTGTCATTAATGTATAGGAAGAAGACAAAAAAAAGTTTGTGATAACAAGGTCAAAGGTGGAGTCTTTAGATGACCCTTGGTTAAGTCAAGTGGGTTTGCTAATAAGCTGTTTTAGGTTGTGGTTAGATAGGAAGTGAAGATGTCAGAGGCATAGGGGCCTAGGAAATTGAGGTTGAAATCCCTCAGAAGTATTAGATTGCTGTTTTGGAGGATGAACAAAAGTATAGTAAGTTATTAAGTTAGATAATCTGAGTAGAGAAGAAAGTGGGGGAAGATAGACTGAGACCATGAAAAGTAGTTTATTGTAATGAAAGAAGAGTTTGACCAGAACCCAATCTGAGTTTGAGTGAAAGGTGGCATTGGTTTAGAGTGATGAAGATAGGTTTCATTTTTTTTTTTATTATTATGAAGAATGGGGATTCACTCTAGGAAACTTTATAAGCCTGGGTTAATTGAGAAATTTGTAAGAGAGAATAAAGTGCTATAGGTTTGTGTCAGTGGAGTTAGCCAGGACTCTTTTATTGCAAGGATGTCAATATGGTGCTGTTGGTTAAAGGTATTCATTTGATCAAGGTTTATTTTTATGCTGTAGGCATTAAGTAGTTTGTATAACAGAAAGGACTGAAATGAGGGGTAAAGTTTCATTGTGGGGAACAGAAAGGATTGAAACGAGGAGTGAGGTTTCATATGGGTAGCTGCAGGGCCTGGGATGGGCTTAATGCTTCCTATTAGAAGTGTGCATATGGTTGATGAAGCAAAGTTAAGTCATTTGTGGATAATTATTGGGATACAGTTTGTGGGTTTTCCTTTGCTTAACAGATGGATGAAATAAGTATTGGGAGTGGAGTGAGAATTTCACAGAGGGATGAAGTTGTGTGGGTTGGTACTGAAAGGAAGAGTGGATGAGTCTTTTAGAGTAATAATGTGAAGGTGTTTGTTGTGTAGTGGTTATATTTTTAGTTATTTGTGGTGTTGCTGTAAAGGTTAGCTGGAAGGGAGAGAATAAGTATTATTGAGGACTGCAAACATAAGAAAGTAAGAGTCATAATGAGGAGTAATGTATATGAATATAAGGAGTGGTGGAGTGCTGAGAAGTAGGAATGTGTGTATTTTTACAGAGGTGAAAATGATAGGATCATGTGATTGTATGATGGAATGTAAAAAATGGAATTTGTGAGTTTAAGGGGTGGGGAAAAGTAAGCAGAGAATGGGCAGTGAGGCTTGGAAAAAAATTGCAGGAGGTGGTTGGGGAACTGGGGTGGGAAGTGGGCAAAGTGGGCTGCAGCTCAGATGTTGGCAGTGACCAATCAAGCTGCATAATTGGTTTTATTTATTTATTTATTTTTTGCATCTAGACCCACTAACTGCATGGTAAAAAGTTGCAGAGGAAACACAAAGCACTTTCCTCCTTATTATAAAGAAAAGCTTAACCTAGTTGTTTGACAAATAAATGGGGGGAGGGGGAATGTATGAACAATGCAATCACTCGTCTTGGCAGAGAAGTTCAGAGATAAATAGAGAGCTTGTTCATATGATTATAATGCACTATTCCATTGTTTGTCTTTTTGTTTGCTCTAAACATTAATGAATACTGAGGGGGCATCTTCTTAAATTGGAATGCAAAAGGAGCAGGTAAAATAGTACTAGCCAAAGACCTCCTACTTCACTGAAACTTAATTCATTAATGGGGGTGGGGGCATAGCCTCCCACATAGTTTGGGTATATATTATGTTCTAAAAAGAGTTATTCATTATAGCTGTAAGCATCCATGTATATCGTTTAAAATGTATAAAATAGATGGGGGCTTCACCCCACACCCCCCAATGTGGGGGCTGTGCCCCCTACACACACCCTTACTATATATACTGACTCCAGGCTCGCACTACAATGGGGAAAAGGGCATATGCTTTTTAATGAAATGAGTTTCAGTCAAATGAGCTTTCAGTGAAGTGAGTTTCAGTCAAGTGTGCTCCTTCAAATGAGTTTCAGTCTAGTGAGCTTTCAATCAAGTGAAGTAGACGCATATATATATATATATATATATATATATACACACATATATATATATATATATATATATATATATATACATATATATATATATATATATATATATATATATATATCTCTGATCAATACTGTGTGTTTGTTTATTTAAACTATACCACAGTAGCCTACTGATACAAGGTTATCCTGGTTTTCCACTTGAGAAATTAAGACAAGACTTACAGTTTCAGAGCAGTCCTTGGTCAATTGTGATTGTTCTTAACACATACTTGTCTTGCTTTGTGATTGCTTCCAGCCCCTCATACAAGAACCTAACAGGGTCTCTACCCGCTTCGCTCCCCGCCCTGCCTCCTATTCCCTCCTGCCCCCAGTGGTCCCACCTTTATTGCACTCAAACCCCCCATCTTTCCAATAGCCAACCACAGCGCTAACCCAACACTACTCCCTCCATATTCCCTCTACTATCACACCTCCTCAACTGACATGTACAAGTATACCTTTCCTTTGCTCACTGCATGCACTCTCCTTGCATATCTTACATCCTACCAAAGCTCCATCATTCCCCCACTCAACCACTACCACTGTACTACTACTCACACCACCACCCATGTCTCACCCATACTCAGCTCCCCTCCCACCAGCTCAAGAACCATCCCTATGTACCCCCCACATATTCTACCAACTATATTACTCAAACGTAAAGCATCCCTACAACTTAACATAGTAACCCTCCCACCATACATATTACCCACAGAGAACAATCATAAAATTTCCCTTATAAACAAACACATTCAAAAACTGAGAAAACTAATAATCTCATGCATATCAAAACTAGCCCTAAGTGGAGACATCCACCCCAACCCTGGCCCTACCATCTCCAACCCCAATCCTCATAATCAGACTAGAAACCACAACTTCTCCCATATTACAGCCAATAGAAAGCCAAGTGACTTCCTTCTACTAAGCCTAAATATTAGAAGTATATCCAACAAAGTCCATGAACTCCATGCCACCATAGACTTATACTCCCCAGATATAGTTGTCCTGACAGAAACCTGGCTAAAACCTCACATTACCAGTGAGCAAATACTCCATACAGGTTACGGCATACTAAGAGTAGACCGGCTAAACAAAAAAGGAGGTGGTGTATCTATAATATTTAAACAACATCTAAACATCCAGATCTTAAAATCATCAGCTCCACAAATAGGCAATGAAGAAATAATATATACCAACCTCAAAATTAACCGAAACAAAACCATCAACATAATTGGATGCTACTTCCCACCTGGCCAAAACATCCCTCCACTAGAAAACCTCCTCAGCTGGTCTACCCACCATCTCCCTCAAGAAACTATCATCTTAGGTGATTTCAATATTGACTGGCAATCCTGTTCTGGCAACAATCCAACCCATCATGTACACCTTCATGGCTTCACCCAACTAGTCCAGTCACCAAAAGGATAAATAAAACTCCAGCAAGCACTCTACCCTGGATTGGATACTAGTCAGTAAGAACCCCCAGTCATATATAACAGGCTGCTTATCAGATAGCCTCAGTGATCACTCCCCAACATTCCTACTAAAAAAATACCTGTACCAAGCTAAACCTGTCATCTATCATCAAATCGTAAAAAATAAACTTTAACCCACTCACATTCATCTCATCCCTCAAAGAATGTAACTGGCATGCTCTAAAGTACCTCAGTCTAGATGACACAGTTGAATCTTTTAATACTACCTTCCTGAACATCCTTAATTACCATGTCCCCATAAGATTTTCCAGAACCAAAGCACAACCCTCCCCATGGCTACAGAAAACCACTAAGTCAGAAATGAAAAACAGGGATAAAGCCTGGGAGCACTGGCAAAACCAAAACCCCCGCAGCTAGACAGAAATTCCTAGAACTACGCAATAGAGTCAAAAAGCTAATAAAACGGGACAAATTCCAATACTACCAGTCTGCCCTAGACTCCTCACAACACAGCCCCAAACAATTCTGGTCCTCCATAAACTCCATCCTCCACCCAGGTAAAGTCAGTACCCCTCCTCCTAACATCCCTCACTCCTCAGAAAATATTGCTACCTCATTCAACACACACTTCACCCAAACCATACTATCACTAGCTAAACAACACAACCCCCCCTCCCCTCCAACCCACACCTTCAACTAGTAATCTCCCCACTGCCTTCTCTTTTTCTCCTGTACCTACCTCCAACATAAAAAAACTCTTAACTAAACTTAAACCCACCAAATTAGCAGCAGACAACCTCTCAAGTGAATACCTACAAATCGCAGCTGATGCTCTGGCCTACCCAGTATCCATCTTGAGTAACCGATCTCTGTCAGAAAGTTACGTTCCCACATTGTGGAAAGTCTCACATATAAATCCCCTCCACAAAGGTGGACCCTCTGCAGAACTAACCAATTACCGCCCCATAGCTATTCTCTCTCCACTCTCCAAAATACTAGAGAGATGCATACACTCTCAGGTTTCACACTACCTCCTTACTAACAACCTCCTTTCCAGTACTCAGCATGGTTTCCGACCAAACCATAGCACCACCATTGCCTTACTCTCCTTTACTAACACTATCCTTCAGCATAAAAACAATGGCTATCTCTCCTATGCTACTTTCCTAGACCTATCTAAAGCATTTGACATGGTCCCACACAAACAACTTATCTCTGTCCTCAATAACCTATCCTTCTCACAATCAGTCACCAACTGGTTTCAGAGTTACCTGTCTGACCGCCAACAATCCGTTGTATGGCAGAATGGCATATCTCCCCAACTACCTGTCTCCATAGGGGTTCCCCAAGGATCCATCCTTGGACCCCTACTTTTCTCTGTTTACACCAATAATCTAGCCTCTGCCACCAAACATGGCACACTCATCCAATATGCAGATGACTCTACCATCATCTGCTCAGCCCAGTCCCTACCCAAACTGCAAAAGTCACACAGGAAGCCTTTTCCTCTGTTGAAACATGGTTATCCGATGCCCAATTAATACTCAACCCAAACAAAACTAAACTACTCATCTTCCAACCCACCAAACATACTCAAAACAACTCTCACTTTAACATCACAGCAAAAGACAACACCACTATATACACAACTGAACACACCAAATTGCTAGGAGTGGAAATAGACAATAAACTAAAATTTGACATTCACATATCCATGACCATAAAAAAAGTCCACAAAAAAACTAGGAGCATTATACAGAAATAAACAATTTCTCACTAAAGCAGCAAAGATTTCAATAGCAAATTCCCACCTTATCTCCACCCTACTTTATGCCTCTCCAGTATATACCAACCTAAGGCAATGTGAACTAAACAAGCTAGAGACCTGCTACAACAAAATCGCAAAATTCACCACAGGGGAATCCTACCGTAGTCACCACTGTCTCTCACTTGCTGAACTGGGCTGGCTTGAACTCCCTCACCTCCTTCAGTGGTATCAACTCTCACTCACCCACAAACTAGTAAACCATCCACTAAATGTCCCATCCCTCCAGAATCTACTCCAACCCTATCGCACCACCAGACCACTAAGATCCAGCAACAAAAATCACTTGCAGATCACTAAAGCCAATAACTCTGCTGGTGAAGTACTATTCTCTTGCGCCATAGCCAAATTATGGAACTCACTCCCACCCACAATTACCTCCGTACCATCATGCACCCTCTTCAAAACTTTATTAAAAGCGCACCTAAAAACATGCTGGCTATGCCCTTGCAACTCCCACTCTAATATCATCCACCCCATCCAACTACTACCTTTCTTTCACCTCCACTAACTACCTTGATGATAGCAAGCTTAGATGCTCATAAGCCTAGTACTTATTATACAGCAGGAACTTCCCATTGTTACATTTGTTAATGCCTGTTATGTACTTCACAGATAAAGATTCTAGTTGTCTACTGATGTACTATGTTCTTCATCTGTAAATATGTTGTAAGTAATTTCTATGTTAAATTGTTAATCACTATGTAATCCAATGTAACTACTGTCTGTTTATTTTACTGTGGAGCTTTTCTCCCCGGGCCTCCGCTGAAAATGGACCCACGTCCAGTCGGACACTCCCGGTCAACAAATTTAAATAAATAAATAATAAATAAATAAAATAATTTTTTATATATATATATATATATATATATATATATATATATATATATATATATCATTAAACAGGGAGATTTATCCTTTCCTTGTGAATCTTTTTCTTTCCCCTTTTTTTTTTATGGAATGGCAGTAAGGCAGCAGTGGTCGCTGTTCAGATAGCTGTCAGTTTGTTTTAATTCCCTATGACCAATGAGTTGCAGAAAAGTTGCCCCGATCAAACCTCTGCATTAAGGGGGGGTTTGCAGTCTGTAACAAAATTAATCCAACCTGTGCTTTTCAGGATTAAAAGGGGAGGCTTGTAATCTGTACGAAAATTAAAAGTGATGCAATTGGACAGTCACTAGCATAACTGAAGCAATAAGGAAGACCAGTGGTGTGTTACAGAAAATGAAAAATAAGAGATGGGAAAGACAGATATAAAATAGGTGAGAGATGCAGGAGAAGGAAGATGAAAGCTCTGGAACTAAGATGAAAGCACATGAAAGAAGAATAAGAACACAAAAAGTCTTCAGGACAGGGAAGAATGAAACTGACAGAGAATCAGTTTAACTAACTAACAACATCAACAACAACACAATGATTCAATCAGTTTGCCTTAACAAACAATTCAATTCATATAAACATATCAGCATGAGTAAATCAATTGCATTTCATTACATTACATTCTATTACCCAAAAAGCAAACATTCACATTTATAATTTAGGATGAAAAGCAATTACAAAAGCATTAACAAAGACAAACTACAAAGAATAGGGGCGATATGAAATAATTATTTATAGATTACACCTACATTTCCAAATTAGGTACAGAGAAGGTCAGTGAATAGAGATGGGGGAATTACTGACTAACTGCAAGTGTAAAATGTTTAAATATATCCTTGCTTTCTTAATATAGAGCATATGCTGTTATGATTGGAGAGGCTTATAATATGCATTTAAAAATCACGAGGAAAAAAAATTATTTTATGATGTATAATAGGAGGACCATGTTGTTACTGTTATGCAAGGGAGGGATATAGAAGGGGAATTGTGTGCATGCTTCTTTTACATTTATACAATATTTTGAACTTATTAACACTATATGCACAGAGTTGCTTTATTTGATAAAAGTAAATGTTTTGTTATATATTATGCAAAATTATAAAATATACTGATATTGGCATTTATGTTTATATTATGACTTGCTTCTATTGCAATCTTTCTTTAAATCTAGTCTGTGCTGTATTTCAAAGTATCTGATTCATTATCTAAAGTTACATTTTACACTGTTTATCTTCTCCCCCCAGCCAACATCCCACCCTTCTTTCTCCTCTTTCTTTCTTGTCCCCTGAAATTAAAAAAAATATATAAGTATATGCAAGCAAAACCATGTTAAAAAGTTGGGTCTTTAAATGTATGTGTGCAATTATATAACAAATCCTTATTTCATTTGATTAAGATACAACATTAAGTAAGCCTGCCACTTAAAACTGTGTTTTGCTTGTTTAAACTATGGGGGCCATGTGAGGTTATAATTAAGATGATAAACATAGAGAAGTTGGAAGTAAAGAAAGACTGATAGAGGAGAAACTGCAAAAGACTGAATGGAGAATAAAGAAAACAGGCTACTGGAAAATAAATATGGAATTTTTCCTCCAAACCCCTCCCACTCCCCCACCCTTTTTTTTATCTTAGTCTTTCTTATTCTCTGTTCTTCCTATGTTGAAACTGTGCTTATTTTGATGGTTTTAGAACATACATTTTTATATTAAATTCTTCTAGAATTAATATTCTTTAGACCAAAACAGTAAGTTAGGATCTATTTTTATTTCCCGAATTCCCACCTAATTGAACTACAAAATGACGAGATGATGTTGCCAAAAATTTAGTTTAACGTACACCCGGATCACTGTAATTTAACTCCAGGAATCTAACCACATGACCACTAACACTTTAAAAAGAAACCAAAGCAAATCAAACCCAGCAAAGTGGAGGGCTATGACCCCACATCCACCCAGGAGGGGGGATGCACCCCCACCCCCCTAACTAACTCTGAGATTGCACTATAGTAGAGAAAAGAGCAAAGTTCACAATGGTGGCCAAGTGGTTAGTTTCCTGGAGTTAAATTATGGTGATCTGGGTGTACATTAAACTAAATTTTCAGCAACGTCATCTCACCGTTTTGTAGTTTAAGTGGGAATTCGGGAACCAGAAGTAGATCCATAAGTTATTAACATTACAGTTATATATTAGCCTACTTAATGATATCAAATAGCTAATTAGACTTGTATAAAACTCATTAAATAATGAATGGTTTAGATAAGTACTGAGATTATAGGCATTTCTCCTGTAGAAGCATTAATAACTATGGTTTTAATGTAGCAGGACAGTTAGAAAGTTTACTTTAGATAGATTTTCCAAATCAGCTAAGGGATCCATAAACCCCAATGCAGTTATAATATATATATATATATATATATATATATATACACATATATATATATACACCTAGATATGTTAATTTTACTTTATTTTTATTTGTTATCCAGATTCATTGTTTTTAAAGCAAAAATGTGTAGAGACCAGTGATAAGGAAATAGTGAAGCATTGTTGTATATGAAGTACAAGAGTGATGCTGTTTTCAAATAGAACATTATCAAAAATTTTAATTTATTTATCTTTTAATATCAAAAGATTGAATAGTGGCCAGAAGATGTTTGGTTTCAGTATTTAAAGGCTAACAAAATGCAAGAATCTCATATGTTATGAAGAAAATTATAGAGTTAATACAAAGCAGTATGAAATAACAGCTGGTTCTTACTACAAACAAAGAAGAAGAGGTACATCAATATTATGGAAAAGAACAATGCCAAAAATACACTGTATTTATCGTGATAAAGCTGGAATGTTTTCTATGATAGTTCTTGAGTATCAAAATATAGCAATTGCTTTAGCAATTATTTACTGTACACCAGGATGTGTTCAATATGAAAAAAAAAAATTGAGATATTACTAAGTAATATGAAGGAATGTCTAATATTAGAAGAATGTTTTAACTATGCATTAAAGGAGATTCAAGTGCCATTACAACCCCTAGAACTTCTGCAGCAGCTAAGGTATTAAAAATACATTGGGCCAGATTTATTAACACCTACACTAAGTTACACTGTTTTGAGTGAACAGACAACGCAAGCATAACTCACACTTTCTTCCTCTTAATTTTAGTTTTCCTACTGATGTTCTTGTAGCCTTAAATACTGAGGGGGATTCATAAAGGTCACTACAAAGTATAGACTACATGTACACTTGGTGTAATCTTTCTGAGTGACTAGAAAGCATAAAAATGTGGTAGGGATGTTCTTGAATACAGATTGTGTACACTTAGTATAGGTGTTCATGAATCCGGCCCATAGTCTCAGTTATTTAAATGATAAGAAATAAGAAGATTCACTAAAATGTATACAATGATTATACGTTTTCAAAGTGAAACCATTGATAGGATATTTATTTCAAATGATATTCCTTCAAAACAATGTCATTTTCTATATCAAATCACAACCCTGTTCTTTTTAAATGAAGGCTAAACACTATAAATTACCAATATGCTATAGAATTCCAGCATATCGTACTAAACTAAATGATTTTAAGAATTGAATTTTAGATTAAATAAATACTTTTTTTGAGTTTAATGATAATGATAAAAAAATGAAATCTTCTTTTGGGAGACAAAGAAATTTATATATATATATATATATATATATATATATATATATATATATATACATATATATATATATATATATATATCAACATATCTCTCTCTCTCTCTATATATATATATATATATATATATATATATATATATATATATAGGGTCTATATTATTTCAACAAATGCTTACAATAGTGAATGCTGTTTAATTGATCCAATAAAGTCAAAATCCCTAAATCCTGAACACATGGAACAACTATTTTTTCCCATCTTCTTTCACACAATCCATCCACCTTTTTGCTGGACATCCTCGCTTCCTCTTACCTTCTTCCTGTCTGTCTCAAATCTTCCTCACCAGATTGTCTTCTGCTTTTCTACATGTTTCCAAACCACCGTAATCTGTTCTCTTTGATCTTGTCTGCAATTGGAGCTACTTTGGCTTCTGCTCTTATATCCTTATTTCTTCATCTGTCCCACAGTGTGCATCCTATCACCTTTCTCAGGCACTTCATTTTCATCACCTCTAGCTTCTGTGACTGTTCTGCCTTTACTGCCCACGTTTCTGTACCATACAGTAGTAGTGGTCGCACCACTGTCTTGTACACCTTACTTTTCAGCTTCCTTTGGCATTCTTCTGTCATAGACTACACATGATACTCTATGCCAGTTGGCTGAAAACCCTCTGATTCTAGCTTTGACCTCTTCATTCAGGCTATCCTTCTCCTCAGCTACTCCTCCCAGATACCTGAAGCTGTTTACTTGTTCCACTATCTTCCCTTCTATCTCTGTTCTCAGTTTCTTACAATTTTCCCAATTTGCTGCCATTACCACCATCTTAACTGTGCTTAGTTTCATCCCATATGCCTTCAGATTTGCATTCCATTCTCCTATCCTTTGCTGAAGTTCTAGCTCAGAGTCTGCCTGTACTGCCACATCATCTGCATACAGTTGCTTTGTTGATCCATCCCCTCCACCCTGTTTGCTAATGTAGTCCATCACCAGTATGAACAGCAGTGGGCTCAGAGCTGAACCCTGATGTACACCATCACCAACTGGGAACCCCTCTGTGAAGCCGAACACTGTCCGTACTTGAGTCATTGGGTTCTTGTACATAGCCTGCACTAATTCTATCAATGTTTCTGGGACTTCAAACCACCGCAGTACTGCCCAGATCATCTTTCTTGGGACCTTGTCATATGCTTTCTCCAAGTCTAGGAAAGCCCAGTTGGACTCTCTCCTCATCTCTAGCTTCTTCTCAAGTATCTGTCTCAGTGCAAACATCGGGTCAATTGTGCTGCATCCTGATCTGAATCCAAACTGCTCATCTCCCATCTTACATGCTTCTACTCTGCATATCTGTTTATCAATCACCCTCTCCAGAGCCTTCATACAATGTGATAGGAGTTTGATACCTCTGTATTGCCCACAGTTGCAGATGTCCCCTTTGTCCTTGTACACTGGCATGAGTATGCTTATTCTCCAGTCATCTGGGATATGCCTTTCTCTCCACACTATTAGTACCCTCAGGAGCCATTTTTCCCCTATCTCACCGAGCATCTTTATCATATCTGATGTGACTTCATCTGAGCCTGCTAATTTCCCTGACTTCATCATCCTTAGTGCTGTTCTTACTTCTTCTAGGCTGGGCTCCACTTCTTCTCTCATCGTAGGCTGTTTCTGGGACAGTACAGCTTCTGTGGGGTTTCTTCATTCAGAAGCTGCTGGAAATACTCCTTCCACCTGCCTTTGATGTCCTCTGGGCTGGTGAGCAGGTTGTTGCTGGTATCCCTTATGAACAGTGTCTGACTATCTTCTTTATCTTTCTGTCTTTGCCTTGCAACCTGATATAGTTTCTTTGTGCCCCTTACTGAGTCACTTTCCAGAAGTTGGTACAGTGCCTCTGATGCCCTATTCTTTGCTATTGCAACTTCTTTCTTAGCTTCTTTGTTAGCCAACCAGTAGTCCTTCCTATTCTTGTCAGTCTTTTCTGTCTCCCACTTCTTCCTGCACTCTTTTTTTCTTTTGATGACTTCCTGGACTTCTGTATTCCACCACCAGCTTTCCTTGTGTACCTTATAGCCATACCTGTCTCAGCCACATATCTATTCTGTAGTCCTAAAACATGCTGTTTTTAGGCACTGCCGTTCTTCTTCAAATCCACCTATTTCCTCCTCCTCTTCTTGGGGTGCTAGAACCCTGAGTAATTCCTTGAACTGTTGCACTTTCTTTCCAATCAACTTCCAGTTCTTCAGCCTGGTCTCTGTTGACCTTAGAGCCTTCTCTGACCACTGCTTGCAGCTGATTGTGGCAACTAGTGGTTTATGCTGTGGGCTGACTGTTTCACTGGGGATGACTTTACAATCATGGATTCTGCCCCAATGCCTTTTCCTTACTAGGAGGAAGTCTACCTGAGTTGCATGTTGACTAGTCTTGTATGTGATCTTGTGACTGTCTCTGTTTTTGAAACATGTGTTCGCTATTATCAAGCCATTTGCCAGACAGAAGTCTAGAATGGCTTCTTTTTTATTCCTGTTGCTCCACCCATGTGGGTCCAGGCAGTCCTCATATCCTGTTCTGTCTGTCCCGATATGTGCATTCAAGTCACCCATTATCACCACCAATTCATGTTGTCCTGCTTTATCTAGTAGGTCCTGCAACTGCTGTCTGAATGCACTCTTTTCCTCAGTATCACAACCCTGCTGTGGGGCATAGGCTGAGATTATGAATACTGCCCTATCATTACAGTGGAGTCTGACTGCCATGAGTCTGTCATCAATTCTGATGATATCCCTTACTGCCTTCTGAAGCCTCTCTCTCACCACAATTCCTACACGATTTCTAGCCTGACCTCCACCTGAGTAGTAGACTCTGGATTCCAAGCCAGGTGGCTTTACTGCACTGCCCTTCCATCTTGTCTCCTGGATACATAGGATGTCCAGCCTCCTCCGTATCATCATGTCATCCAATTCCAAGCTGTCAGTGAACCTACATTAAGCCTAGCAATTCTCAGTTCATATTTGGCACGTTGGTTGGTTTTACGTCCAGCTTTCGCTCAACAGAGCTATCCCAGGTAACCCAGGCTGGGCAACTAGACACCGGTCAGCCAGTAGCTTATTGACCCAGGGCTGCTGGGCTCTATGGCGGGCACACACTGGCCAATAGGGGCACATATACCCCTCCCACCGTTAGCATGGGTCCCTGGTGTGGGTCAGAGTAGGCCAGGTCCTCAATCCACTTATCACCGGTAACTACCCATGGCCATTTTTGGTGACATTAGTCAACATGACCGAATCACCTAAAGCCGTATTTTACACCGTCGAGTGGCTAGCCCTGCCACGGTGTGCAGTCTGTGATCCATGTTCTCCTATCTTGAGGATACTGCGCACCACAGTAGATGCCCAAAGCGGTTGGTCTGTACAACTCATCTCCCTATAGGGCACCATGTAGAGTCTGTGCTGCTGCCCACAGCTCCATTCATTTGTGAGTTTGAGATAGAAGCACTCAGCATGTTTTTTGGACATGGGAGAAACCCCAAAGAGAAAAAGGGAGAACATGCAAACTCCAAACAGGAGTATATATATATATATATATATATATATATATATATATATATGGGTGTACTTTCCTACAACTAAAATTCACTTTTTCGAAATAAGAAAGTACATCCCCATTTAAGTGAAAGTGCACTTTAATGAAAGTGCAGTTTCGCTTAAGCTCACTAGACCGAACCCACCGCACCACAATGGAGGACATTGAAAAATGGGCTATGTCCTCCACTGTGGTGCGATAGTCACGGACCTTAGGGTTAGGGCATGGGTCAAGGTAAGGTAATAGCCCTACTAACTATCCCCTTACCCTAACCTATGCCCTAACTCTAAGGTCCGTGACTATCACACCACAGTGGAGGACATAGCCCGATTTGAAATTTCTTCCACTGTGGTGCGATAGTCACGGACCTTAGGGTTAGGACACGGGTCAAGGTAAGGGGACAGCCCTACTAACTATCCCCTTACCCTAACTCATGCCCTAACCCTTAAGCTCCATGACTGCTAGCCTATTCAGTTTAGCAGGTTCACGGAAGTGCACTTTCACTTTAGTGTGAGTGTACTTTTGAAGTTCAAAGTAGTGAACTTTCGTTCTTCAAAAGTGCACCCATATATATATATATATATATATATATATACATATATATATATATATATATATATATATATATATATATATATATATATATATATATATATATATATATATATATATATATATATATATATATATATATATATATATATATATATATATATATATATATGTGTGTGTGTGTGTGTGTGTGTGTGTGTGTGTGTGTGTATATATATATATATATATATATATATATATATATATATATATATATATATATATATATATATATATATATATATATATATATATATATATATACATACATATATATAGATATATAGATATACATATATATATATATATATATATATATATATATATATATGGTTCCCCTTCACAAGATTGAATTACTGAAAGCTCGAAACTCATAAGATCGAGTTCAAAATCTCAAGTTTCAGTAACTCGAAATTGTGAACGGGAAGTGTAAAAAATTAGATTAAGGGTTTTACTTAGCTTTTTGTAGGGGGCTGGGTCCTCCTGTACTGTTCCTTCCTTAATGTGCAGGTTTCATGACCGCACTTCAGCGACGGAATGGAAAGTGTCCCGTTGTGCTTTTATGCATATAGTGAGTAATGGTACATTTCCATATCCTTTGCTGTAGTGTGATCTCGGAGTTGGTATATTTAAGTAGGGGGGTATGGGGGGGGTGCAGGGGGGCACAGCCCCCCTGCAAAAACGTTAGAAAAAGTGTTTTTTTCTTTCCTTTTGTGCCTCTTCACAATTTCGAGTATATGAATACTCGAGATTTTGGGCTCGGGCTTATGCATTACGAGTATTCATATATTCGATCTTGTGAAGGGGAACCATATATATATATATATATATATATATATATATATATATATATATATATATATACACATATATGTGTATATGTATATATGTTTATATATATATATATATATATATATATATATATATATTTATAATTCCAAATTCTGAAAAAAGGTTACAAAATTAAGTTTAATTAATCTATGTATTTAATATATTAAAATGTTTAAGCCTAATGAATTGAATAATAAAAATGGTGTAGAGGAAACAGACTACTTAGAAATAAAAATAAAAATATATTGATCAAATAACAGCAATAAATACAAACAAAACATTTGAAAATCTAAATAAATCCATGACTAAATGAAATAAAATGCTCTTACATTCAAAGATAGATTACTATTGATAAAAATATTTTGTTACCAAAGATTCTACATTTTATTCATATAGTTACGTTACCTAATACGGTACAAATTAAAAAGATGTGAAGACTTTTAGTAACTTTTATATGACATCCTAAAAAGTTTAACATAGCTTACAGAAATCATACTAGAGTATGGAATAATGGGGATTTAGGATTTCCTGATATTGAAATGTACGCAATCACTTCTAGTATTAAAAATATTATATACTGTTTACAAAAATGAATGTAATGCAAATTTAAAAAGAAAAAATAATTTGAGTATCTGTAACAAAGATATATCCAAAATATTTAGATTAAATGATAGATAAAATGTAGTTAATAATGTCAAGTTGTTTGCAATACAATGGACATGTTATATAAATCCATCCCTGACATTATCACTACTTTGTATTATCTTGTAGACTTCTAACTACATCACTGACCACTGTCTAATCTTATTATGCCTACCACACTATATAGTTTCATCAGTCTGAACTTTCCATCAATGTGGAGTGGCAATTCTCTCTAATAAGCACAGTAATCTATATTGGAAAATCGGTAGTCATGAAATGTTCTCTTGAAAATGGAATGGCTATGATATGTAGCCAGTGAATTTTCACTTGAAAAATGGAATGTCTGTCTTTACAACACTGTAATGTCTATTATACTAATTTGAAAATTTATGGAGATCACATATGAATTGTCTAAATTTATCCTGCAATAATCTTGATGTCCCTGTTATTATATATCTGTATACTCTGCATTTTGTTATTCTCTGTTTGTACTATATGGAGCTTTTCTCCCAGGGCCTCCACTGAAAGAGGACATGTGTCCAGTCGGACTAACCCAGTAAACAAATATAAAATAAATAATAAATAAATAAATCTACATATTTAATATATTAAAATGTTTAAAACTATACATTTGTAAACACATTAACTTATTCTGCATTTTTATTTTTTATTTTTTTTACAATATACATTTTTGTATAACTATAGGCTTTTTGGATAATGCCGATGGAGATAAAATGTTGTACAAAAAAGAGAAAAGTAGCCTGATATAATTGTATAGAAGGGCAAAAGTAAAAACTATTGAAAACATAATGGAAAAAATCAATATATCTATCATGAATTGGCTTAACCTACAAGCAATTACCTATGAACATATAATAGAAAGTTCACCCGGGGATCACTCCAGTGGCTCTACTTGATAGAGGCACTGGGAACTAACGTCGGGCGGCACGATGCCAGGGCATTTATATGGGCTAGGCTTTAAAGGCTCCAGGGCCATTAGCCTAGTACACACCTATGAACCTAAACCTAATAACAGAATATATTAAAAATAAAATGGAAAGTTCTAATGATTCTATCTTATAAGCCTAGTCAAAATATTTGGATTGTATCAATATAGCAACATTTTGGAAATGCAAATAATGCTATATTATCAAATATACATAAAAATAATATATCAAGATATGTGTACTATAGATAATTACCATGTAGATATTTTTAGATATGAAGAACTCCAAAAGAAAAAGGAAAAACATTTATGCTAAAATCCAAAAAAAATTCATTCTCCTTGTTTTGGAGAAATTAAATGTGAACATTTTGGAAGACAATGTTTTACACCACAGACAAATTAACTAAAATGAATAAAACTGGAAGTAACTAAACATGTTAGAGATTCAAAGATAATACAAAAGCAGACTGGAACGACATGTAGAGTGCAAGTTTTTAAAAGAACACTGTGAGCAAATACATTCTGATATATTTAATCTAACTAAAAGTATGATTTTTATGAAATATAATATAATATATATGTGGCAATATGTATCAGTACTAATAAACATCCTCTCATTTGGTCTATTTTAGCAATAACCCAGAAAGTAAGAAGAAGCTGCCTGAAATACTCAAAGTTGAAAATTGCAGAATTGCAGAATTAATTAATCAGAGGGGTTAATGATAAAGAAATGGGCATAATAACATTATAAACATTCAGAAAGATACATATTTTAAGGTCTGGCCAAATGTTTCATCATTCTTGAATGTATATGATAATGATGCTTGATTTCAATTGATGAAAATTATGGAAAATAGTAAAAAGGGGTTCATATGTAAATACTAAGCCATAAGACTGCTGACAATTACAAGTCTGGCCAATAAACATTGGTCAAAATCAAACCCTTTTTCTGTACTTTGTATCTGTGAGGTAAATACATTAACCTATAAAGCTCAAGCAACTGTATTAAGCAGTAGAACTTGTTAAATGGTTAAATATTAATGGAGAACATGTACATAGTGAAAATAGTATAGTTTTAGAGAATATTATTTGAGATTTAAAATGCTGTTTTACATGAATGTAACAAATGTGACTGTACTATCAAAATGCATTTGAATAAACTATTGTATATATGATGTTTATGCTTATCTCAACTAATAAAAAGTTTTGAAAAATGTAGACAAAATTGTTAGTTTTACATACTGTTAGTATAAAACCACTAAAACATTGAAAGCAATTTAAAAGATTTTATTTTTGAATAGATAGCAGCACATCTGAACTATAGTAATTACAAGCTTAGACTAAACTAACACAGCAAAACTACAGACAATAGCTGCAATGGCAAAGAGACCTGTTTTTAAATAATATTTAAATATATTTTGAGAATTTACATTTATTAGTCTGTTTGTAATTTTCTAGTTTTTGTCTGTACAACAGTTAAAGATTATTCTGTTTGTGCGTGTGTGTGTGTGTGTGTGTGTGTGTGTGTGTGTGTGTGTGTGTATATATATATATATATATATATATATATATATAATTTTTTTTTTTTTTTTTTTGCTGTTTGGTAAAGATTTAAACCAAAGTGTATTAACTTTGTTACCTTAAAGAGACATTTTCTGAGAACTTATACTTACAAGTTGTGCATTTAATAAGGAAATAATGAAACTGGTACCTGTACTGCAGTTTTTTAAAGATACATTTTTTTCTGAGTTGACCTTCTACTACTTTAGCCTGTCTCCATTGTCATTATAGGACATGCTTTAGGTCTATTTATTTTGACTAGTTTGAAGATTATTTAGGAGTTTGTATTTTTTATGGTTTTTTTTCTTTTTTTACTGCTTTTTTGGATGTAATCTGGCTGGCTTTTTTTAATTAGCCCACTAGCTCTTTAATGAAGGAATGCTTTGTGTTGCATCCCCTGAACTCCTGGCTGGTTCACCAAATGTTAATGCTGTTATTTTTACTTGTTATTAGTGTAAAAGCACTAAAACATTCAAAGTTGTTTAAAATAGATAGCAGCACATCTAAACTTTTCCAGTTACAAACAGACTAAACCAACACAGCAAAAGGCAGACTTTTATCTACGTAAAACAAAGAATAGACAGGTTCTGAAATATTCCTTTTAATTACAAATTACAATCTTAAGTGGCAGTAAAAAAATTTGCAGTTATTTTAAAACTATTGGTCACCCTATTTTCACATACTCTTCAGTTTTTCATGGCTTACACAAAGGTAAAAAAAACAAAGACCTATTATTTATATTTTTAACTGTGTCACCCAAGTTTCTTTTGTCATAGAACAAAGCAATAGTATAACAAGCAGCATAAACACGTTTCTGGTCTAGATATACATTTTGTTAGTCACGGCGTCTAAAATAATTTACTTAAAAATTCATCCCAACACTTAGGTTCATAGGTAAGTACTTATATTTTTTAATATAAGTCCAACAAAGATAATTCATCCCACGGGACAGCATTTAAAAAAAATCAGGTAAAAACAATATATTTTATTTGTCAGTTGTGAATTGTTACTTTTTGGATGAAAAGAAATCCACAAAAGACAAGATATAGGTTGTTTTAGGTTGACAGTATTACACATCCATATAAAAGCCCAACGGAAACTCTTAAGTTGTATTTGTCATGTGCCCCCGGCAGACACCCACAAAATCATCACCGTGGGTGTGAGGAATGGATGCTGTAGCCAGAAGGTGTGAACGCGTAGAGCCGCATGAGATGAAACAGAGTTATTTTTATAAAGGGTTGCCACCTTTTCAAATTCTCAAAGTGGGACTTTTTTTTTGTAAAAACGTGAGATTTTACAAGGTAAAACGTACACACGCGGCCATTGCAAAGGAAAACAACTTCACCTTTTTTGCCAAAATAAAAACTTTTTGTAGCAGTTGCTTATGCTACTTTATATAACATGCATGTGGTTTCGGATAAAAAATAACTGTTTTATGCAAGTATTAATGAAAACTGAGGAATAGTTTTGTCCTAAGTTCCCGGGATATTTGCCATTTTTTTTTTTAGGACCCCCACCCCCAGAGGGGACTGACTTGCAAAGCAGGGTATCGGTACTAGTAACCCACTTTTCTGTGTGTGTCCTACAACCACTCCCACCACTGTGCTGGAAACTGGGGCGATTAGGGTTACCACCTGTCCCACTTTGAGAGGGACAGTCCCTCTTTGGGCAGTTGTGTCCTGCAAAAAAACTGAACAAATGGCAAATGTCCTGATATCTTAGGACAAAAATATTTCCTATATTTTCTTTAATAGTTGCATAAAACAGTTATTTTGTATCTGAAACACCAAAATATTATAATAAACAGAATAAGCAACTCAAATGCTACAAGAATAAGTTTCTATTCTGGCAAAAAGTGAATTTCTGTCCTTTGTACTGGCCGTGGGTATGTTTTGCCCTGCAAAATCTGACGTTCCTACCAAAAATGTCCCACTTTGGGCATTTGAAAAGGTGGCAACCCTAGGGGCGATAGTATTCAACAAAGTAAGATTTTTAAATCACTAAGCAAGACTGCCGCGTAGACTTTATTCCCTTGTTATTCGTTCCAACAGGGATGCTGTACTTTAAACGTTTCGAGGTGCGCGGGCAGCCTGTGTGTGTACAAATGTGTCTGTAGATGACTGTTACTGTTGATTTAACACTCCAACCCATGCCTCTTAACCCTCCAGATTTTGGGAGAATGTCCATAATTTTGCCTCATATATCTTACCCTGTTCCAAATCACTGAAGTTTGAAGTCACTAAATAACACATTTACATACATTTGAGTTTCATTCTTCATATTGTTCAGAAAATGCATCCTAACGCAAATTCTGTTATTCAAGCAACTTACTAGGTTTATAAGGGCAATATTCAAAATCTGTCACCATTTTGGGACTTTGTCTACCCATTATTTTAGGCTCTGTGCAGATTGCTTATGCTAAGAGTTTGAAAGGTATACCCCAACCTCCTGTGCAAAAATGGGAAAGAGGAGTTGTGGATGGAATTGTCAGCATATATGTATTTAAGACGTTCTTTATATGTTTGCTGACTATCTACAAACGTGTAATAATGAGATTGTGTAGTGTAAAATCTTGTCGTACATTAAATTCTGTTTTAGTCTCCAGGTTTTATATTCAAGACTTATTTTTTGGTTTCTACGAATCCTGACTGTATGCAATGTAAATGCATGTGGAAGTAGCGTAAATTTCTGCTCTATAGGTTGGATTGCCCTTCCCTAAACAGCAAAACGTCCCATGCATTAATACTGACTGTAGGATTTTAAATTACCCAGCAACAACAAATAGTACCGAAGTTCCTACAGTTCCAATTAGCGTCAGAGAGCGGCGTGGTCGTCACTTCCTGTTGCTGTTTGGAGTTTTTTTTTCCTCCGGAGATTCGTCAGGAGGAGCCCACCAGCCATATTGGATTTAGTTGGGGAGGAGATGGGTAGTTTACGGCAGATTGGATTAAATCCGTAGTGTTATCAATGTGGAACGCTCCCAGAAGTCGCATGGAAACTACCCTGCATCACATCGGAACATCTCCGGCAGCCCCTCCCCTGAGTTTTGAATATCAAACTGGTCCATTTTTTAAGCAAGACTCCTGTGTAAATGCAGTAAAGTGTTGGGCGGCCTGTCTGTGTTGGTTTTTGTAGAGTTGGGATACACTGCAACCTGAGTGAAGTACCGCATCATTATCTCTAGCTACTGTTGCACTTATTTTTTTTTTTTACTTTTGCACACTATTTATGCATTACTTCGAGTATTCATGTTCTGTTGGATATTTAATTATTCTGTTTATAATGACCCTTTAAGTTTGGGGCACTTGGACTGTGTTTAAACAGTATTCGGGAGGAGACCTAAGAGGATTAGCAACTGGTGTAACTTCATAACCACTTTTTCGCTTTAATATTGCACATTACATTCTTCGTTTTGTTTTTGGTATAAACTACAAGTGCTGGAAATAAAAACTGGGAACTGCACAGAAGATGTCTACAGCTAGGACACCGTTACCAACAGTTAATGAACGGGATACAGAAAATGTAAGTTAGTGCGGCATTGTTGGTTTGTTTTTTGTTTTTTTTTTTGCATTTATTCTTTATGAAACTTGAATGCTGGTGCTACACGGATAGTTGCCAGTTTGTTTCCCCTTTGGAAGTGTGATAGGGTGCTGATGTTTTCGTTAGTAGTCTCCGGCTCATTCAGAATTGTTCAGTTAAGTTTACTTTAAGTGGAAGATGTGGGTTATTAACTATGGTAGTTGAAGCAGTATCTCTCCTTTTGCAAAAGTCTTTTTTATTCTTGTGGATCTACTACCTGTCACATTATCTGCATCGGGTTTTAATTTTTGTTTATGTACAATACTAACGAGTCAATACCGGTATGTGATAGTTTAATATCTGCTACTTGCCCATTAAATGGGTAATAGACGGACCTTTGTTAGCCCAGTTTTTAACAGGATGTAGTTAGTCTGACATTTGTGTTGGTCCACCACCGTTTTGGTCTGCCGCAGTATTTTCGTAAAACATATTAGAGTCTTGTGTTAGCCTTTCCTTTACAATGTTGACAAGCAAATAAATAGTATAATACTAGGATACATTTAATTTGAGCGCACTTATGTGGTACATTTTACGGATTTGATTCAAGTTTTGTGAGATGGTTAATGGCGCAGGATGGTGTCGTGTGGTATACCCGCGGTAAAGTTATTCACTGCCAGGTGCTGTAGCTTAGAAAGGTTTGTGAAGAGTACCAGTATTATCTTGACTATCGCCCATTTGTTAGTTTATCATAAGTTTTTCCCTTTCTCCCCCGCTGAGGAATGATTTCACTTGTAGGCCAGTTTGCTAATACGAAAGACCGTTTATTGGAATGTACTCTAGACCACATCAAGTCAGTCTAACCTTTACTTAAAGTACAATATTTGCGGTTCACTCCCCTTATTATTCAGCCCGCAAGAATAAATGTGGAGCAGTCTTATGTACTCCTAGTTATCGGACCATCTTTAAAAAGGGGAACAAAGCTAGTGACTGTTGATTTCTTGGCAAGATCGTAGGCAGATACTACATACATAATATTATACACCTAGTCACCTAACAAGACAGTGACCAGTTGAGATTCAAACCCTGTATCTCGACAAGCTGAGAAGCAGAAGTGGTACATTAATGGTGTCACGCACACTTAAAATTGCAAAGAGGTTGAAGTTCTGAGAGTTTGTCAGTACAGCTAAAACCACTTTACTAAAAATGTGAGGTTGAGTGAAGTATGTTTACAAAGCCTATTTAGCAGTAAACTGCAGCACTTCCAATATCAGATGAACAGAAGCCATATTTACTAGCGAACTCAAAGGGCATCATGTAGAGTGTGTGGCATGAGGGACAATTTTATTTTTTTAATGGGTTAATACGCAGTTGCTGCATAATGTGGTCCATGAGACCATTGAGGAACTTGCCCAGGCTTCATGGGCATCTGCCACACGTGTGGTCCAGGAGACCATTGAGCTTAACACAGTTTTCCAACTGCTTCCAGAGCAAGTTTTTGACTTGATCAGATCGTACAATAGGCACATGGTCTAGAAAACTGAGGCGCCTATCCCAATTTTCTCAGTTTTCCTTGAACACATTTCTTGGTTAAATTATTTTTCAGATCCTGCACTAGGCAAATAGAAGCTGATAGAATCAAATGGTGGACTGTAAGAAACCACTTGTTAACCACTTAGAGCAGTAGTCCGCTGCACTAGCTGTTGGACTTCAGGGTTATTCAAACTGTTGTAAAGGCGTCTTCCAGTCATTGTGCCATAGATGGCTACTGTTGTAGTATAAATCGTTTTTATTGCGAAGTATTACCGTGCTTCACATTTCTAAAACCCCATTTTTAAGTATAAATCTTGCCTCAGAACAAAGGGGTAGTGATGCAGGAACAAAGTTACAAAATATTAAATGTAGATTGCTGCCCCGTTTTATGTAGATCATTAACCTTCCTCACATTTTCTGTTGGTACTGCTTTAAAGCCGTGACTTTCGTGGCAGACTACTTCTTACTGATGATCTGCAACAGCCTTAATTTGGTCTTGAACCTAGGCCTTGCCTCTGACTATATGCACCTCATGTCCATGAATGTTTTGTAGTTAATGGATAATGACTCACTAGATTGTGTTGCTGGTTTTCAATAAAGCCTGTTAAACTAAGCAGTTGTGCATCTTGATATGATTTTCTTGACATCATGTACAGATTCATGTAAATATTTCATTTTGGCATTGTCTGCATGTTTGGGTGGGTTCTTGCAGTTCTTTTGTATGCATTGCTGTACTGATGGGCTATATTGGGACAGAGAGAGCAACAGTGACACTGACCAAACCTGTTGCTGATATTTATTTATTTATTTTGTGTATTTTTGTGGGTTCCATTTTTTTCCCACTCATCTGCTGGGGTTGCCCAGTGGGTCCAATACTTTTACCAATTAAGCTGTTCTTTTCATCGTTGGTGAGAACCCTGTTAACGATTCACTTTTGCCTGTAGTGATGCTCACTCTTTCAAATTTCCATGAAATGGCTGTTTATTTCTTGTGTTATAACTATTGTACTCTTCTTCTTAACACTTATTTGCTTTTCTTATTACACCGCATTACCAGCTTAGGTTTTTGTAGTTTTTATTCAGTTGTGTACGTCAGATGACTGGCTGGCGATACTGGAAGGTGTCGTACAGAACTGCATGGCTAAACACACCTGATACACTTGTAATAAGTGACTCTATCGTCATGCGCACTGACGTCCCGCTCACCAGGCTGAACGAGGAGAAGTTCACAGTAAGCTGCCTGTTGGGCGCTAGGATCCGCCACATAACACAAGCACTCAGGTCAGTCCAAGGCAAGTACAAATATGACTGTGTCATTGTCCATGCTGATGTGAATGACCTGAGATGTACCTCCCTGGACTACGTGAAAAGAGATGTAGCCCAGGCTGGTATGACCCTGACCTTGAGTAGCACCTTACCCTCAAGAATGATGCCACAATATGAAGACAAGATGATCAATTTCAACAATTGGCTTAAGTGATGGTGTCATTCAAAGGGGATCCAATGCCTGTCAGCCTGGGATGACATGCTCGACAAGCCACGATGCTTCGCTAGGGACTGCTTGCACCTGCCACCCCTGGGCTTTTGGATATTGGCAAAGGCTCTTGCCACCCCCATAGTGCCTTTTTTAGGCAAGGCTCAAAAGACAAACCCACCTCCATAGGTATCACAAGGGATAAGAAACTGAGTAATGCTACTTAACGCCAGAAGTCTAAACCCAGGATGCACGCACGCGAAACTCTCCTTAGCATGGAGAACATCGATATCTGTACAGTAACAGAAGCCTGGTTCAAGGCTCCCGAGAGCACCCCAGCACTACCAGGTTATACCTCATACCATACTTTATGGTCCCAAAACTTGGACTGAACCACAAAAGGAGGGGGAGTAACAATATTCGTCAAAGATAACCCACACCTCCAGGTTGGTGGCACAGCACGAAGCATCAGAGACTATCCATGTGCAACTAACAGTGGGTAAAACTGCCTTCCAGTTTATAGCCTGCTACAGACCACCCTCCCAAACCCAAGAACCCCACTCGGCCTTCTGAGAACACTGGAAAATATGAAGGTCTCTCCAAACACCATTATATTGGGCGACTTCAACTACCCAAACATAGACTGGGAGCATTACTTTAGCTCCAACACCCTAGCCCAAAGGTTCCTAGAATTTATAAACTCAAATGCTATGGAACAACTTGTTACCACTCCCACAAGAGGGAAAAACATACTGGACCTGATCATCACCAACATGGGGGCTCTATGCTCCAGACCAGAAGTGTATCCCCCACTGGTAAGATCAGACCATAAACTAATCTCACTGGATATTCACATCCCGACCCCACCCCCTGCCCAGAAAACCACAGTGAAAAACTTCTCTAAAGCAAATTTCACACTCCTCAAAACCGAGGTGGAATCCTTCAAAGCCCCCAGTCCTGTGGAAAATACGGCCCAGACCGCAGAATCCTTTATAAATGCATTCTATGAACACCTTCAGGAATGCATGGGTCATGCAATCCCAAGTAAAACCAAGACCCAATCCTCCAAAGGCAGACGTCCTGTCTGGTGGACCCCAGCCATAAACAAACTATACAATAGAAGGAGGAAGCCACTACATGATGGAGCAAAATCCCAAAAAGGGAAGGCATCTCTGATCAGTATTAGCAAAAACCTATGGGCACTCATAAAATCGTCTAAGGCCAGCTTCGAGAGAAAAATTGCACAGGACACTAAGGATAATCACAAGGCTTTCTTTAATTATGTTAGGAACCTGGGTGGGAATTCCCAGATGTGCTCAGAATTAGTCCAAAATGACAATACACCGAACCCACAGACATTGCCAACAGGTTCAGCACAAACTTCTCTCCCCCCCCTCCCCACCCAAAGGGCAAATAACTATCCCAGCGGAGTGCTGCCCCCCCGACATCTCAGATGCTCAGGTGAGAGCCGCCCTCTCCAAAGCAAAAAAACACAGCATCAATGGGACCAGATGGTGTCCCGGGCTGCGTCCTACATGAACTCCAAGAAGAGCTAAACCCAAACATAAAACTACTGTTCAATCTCAGCCTTACTACAGGATATGTACCCAAAGAGTGGTGTACAGCAACAGTGGTCCCTCTCCACAAAGGTGGTGCCTCAATGGATCCTGGAAACTATCGCCCCATAAGCCTGACTAGCTTGGTCTGCAAAGCTATGGAAAGGATCATCATGGACTTCATAAATAAAGATATTGGGGACCTACAGACACTGGATCCTACCCAGTTCAGCTTTAAGGGCAGATCCTGCCTCTTAAACCTGGTCTATTTCTTTGAAACAGTCACCAAGGCCATTGACGAGGGGAAGGTGGTCCACACAGCCTACCTGGACCTCGCAAAAACCTTCGATATAATACCCCACTCGCGCATTATAGATTAGCTCACCAGCTTAAATATAAACCCCTGTGTCACTAAATGGGTTGCAAACTGGCTCAAGGACAGAACCTACATGGTTAGAATTGCTGGAGCCATGTCAGACTCCAAACCAGTTACAAGTGGCGTCCCACAAGGCTCAGTCCTGGGACCTCTCGTTCGTTATATATTTCTTGGAGGTATAGGCCAACACGGAAGGACTGTGGCTGACCAAGTTCGCAGATGACTGCAAACTAGGTGCCATAATCGACTCTCCAGCCGACACAAGCATCCTACAAAAGGGCCTCATAGAAACAGACAACTGGTGCCAGAGCCATGGCTTCAAGCTAAACGCCAAAAAGTGTATAGTCATCCCCTTTGGCAAAAAGTGCCCACAAATTACCACATAGGTGCTAATCCATTAAGTACGGAAGAAGTAATTGGGGACCTGAGGACCCAAGTTGATAGCAATCTCTCATTTGAAAACCACGTGGCCAAAGTGGTTAGAAAAACATTTTATATAGCCCACCTAATCATGAAGGGATTCACATCTAGATCAGGGGAGGTCATCGTGCCTCTTTACTCATCCCTCATCAGGCCCATAATTGAGTACAATGCCCCTTTTGGGATGTACCTTACCAGACACCAGCAACTGGAGAGACCCCAAAAGTACCTCACCAAGAGGATCAAGGGGCTCAAACAGATGCCATATGCTGCCCGGTTAAAGAAACTCCAGCTCTACTCGGTGGCATACCGCCTGCACAGAGGCTATCTGTGCCTGACGTATCAAGCCATGTACAACCCAGAATTAATGGACATGCTGCACCTCAGAAAATCCAAATCCCATCGAGCTATGCGCTCTAGAGACTTGAACCTCAGCACTGAAATAAATAGGACATGCTGGAGGGACAGATTCATAACCCAGAGGCTCCCTTCACTCTGGAATAAAATCCCAGTCCAGGTTAGGCAGAGTCCCTTCACTCTGGAATAAAATCCCAGTCCAGGTTAGGCAGAGTCCCTCATTGACACTCTCCAAGAGGAATCTTGATGAGTGGATGGGAGATCGTAGGTTTACCCCGGGTATCACTTCTGTGTCACTGTTAGAGGCACAGTATACTAATCTCGAAAAAGGGCATAGCAAAATCATTTAAAATGGGTGGCGAAAGCCAAACACACTCTCGCTAGGCTTATAAATGCCCTAGGGCAGATAGCCTAGTAAGAACCTATGAACCTAAGTATCCACCTTTTCCTTTTGTCAGTCAAGAAAGCAGTCTTGTGCGCTCAATGAATATTTAGCGGAGGGAAAGGCGAGATTTATCTTGGCACATAGTGCGTCTGTAATTTGTCTTGATGATTTACTTGATGCATAGGGCCAGGCGCCAGTAGAGGATGGTGACTGATTTTTAAATTTAGATCTAGTGAGTTTAGTGACACCCTAGCTAGTTCATTGGATAGATGTTGAATTTTGCATGGTATCCGAAGAATAATGTATGGAACAGACTGTTAAGGGATGCATGTTTGATGCTGGAAAATGCATTGATATAGCAAGGGTCTGTAAGCGGTGATAGCATTATTCTGAAGTTCTGTAGTACAAAGGGGTGAAAGCACTTATGGTTTTATAAACATATAAAAGTGGACTTTATTTCTGTGCATCATTTCATGATATTTGTGTTGCAGGGAAGAGTACCAATTGGTTTTGCATGTGTACTGTATCTACAAACTACAGCACAGTTGTCTTGAGGTCTAGTTTGGCTGTACTTGGTTTTATTTTTGTTGGTTCCTGAGTTTTTGGACCTTCTGGCAAATGGGTGATGAGACGAGCCAAAACATTTGTATTACACAAGAATTGTTTAACACCATCAAATCTTGCTAGCCTGGTTGAACAGCTCAACCAACAGTTTAGTTCTAATGTTTTCAGTGGAGCTCGACCATTGGTGGAGGGTAACGTAGGATACAATCTACATTCACAGTGTGGAGAAAAGTATGCTCAGGGAGTCCTAGAACATTACGCTGTCAGTGTGAGCTGTTGGGTGCACTTGGCGCTATTGGACTATGGTTTACTGGAACTGGGCTTCATCTGCTGAGGTTTACCTTTGAAGAAACAACCAAGGAAGGAGAGAGAGACTTGGCTGAGAGGATGACGTAGTAGTACTGAGTTGCAACCAGTCAAGAACATGACAATTTAGGAGGTGCTTCAGTATAGAAACATTTACACAATTTTGAGACCGTGTCATAAACTTCAGCTTGTAGTTTTTTTTGGGAATGTATTAACATTGGAGTTGTTCCTAAGGGTTTGAGGTTGTGGAAATTTATGGTAGGACTTGGAGAAGGATCCATATTGCATGAGGAAATTTCAGTGTTATTTGACTGAGACGTGGGTTTGAACTTGTGGAACTACTAATTAAACACAAATTGAGTGGATTGATTAGAAGGACATTAGCTTGATATTGTCCGGATTTGTTTGAACAGTACAAGAATGACTAGTAATGTTTTTATATTGATAAGTTCTGTCCCTATACAAAATTGAAACTATGGCGTGACTGACAAACTTATTCTAAGCTTGGTGTTTTATGGTCATGAGGGTTTGTTTTCTAATACTAAAAAGCAACCTCATGCATCATCCAGCAATCCTAATCATTTTCAGGACCCTTCAACCACTCTGAAGGTCCAAGAGACTAAATAATCAACATATATAGCAGGAAAGAAAAATGGAACCATTGAGGGACACACCCATGTTTTAACCTAACAATGGAGGAGGAGAGGTGGAGCAAAGGGGCATCAACATGGAATTTTAAAGATTTATAATTTTAGTTATTTGGATATTACTGGTGGTTACGCAGACCCTATTTGAGCAGGGCACGACATTGGTGCTCTGTCGTGCTGTGAGTTTCTGACACTTGAGTTAGTGTAATTTTTGACTAGATTTTTCAGTTCTGTTTGCTAACATTGCTGGTTCTTGCTAGAATGTACACAGTAAATTTGAGGCAATCTATGTAACCCGCCCCTGCACCTTGCAAACTTTTTGTTCTATTTCATTATTTCTTATCAGTGAGATGAACCTACTCAGTAAGATTCCAGGCAGCAGAGGTATTGGGTTAATTAAACCAGACAAGGGAGGTGAGTTAGTAGTAATGAACCCCCATCGACTATAATTGTAAAATGAAGGAGACCTTACTATCTGACCAATATGAAGATATTTTGAGAAATGAGTTGTGCATACTGAAATTGATAATTTGTTATATGACTTACTAATGCTAGAACAAGTATTTGTTCAAAACTACAAATACGTAAAGACTGACTGTCCCAGTATTCTGGTATTGTCAAAAAGTAAAGTATTGCAGACCCCCCCCCCCTGTGCAGCCCATAGTGAATGCCAAGGGTTCAAAAACATATGGTATGGTAAAATATATTGATATTAAACCTTTTAATGTTTTCAGTAATGAAAATCATGTTTACAAAGACTGTTGGGATTTTTTGAGAAGTGTTGGGAGACGTTTGTTTGAAGATTTTAATTTTGTTGCAGTAAATGCTAAATATTTTCCAGTGTACCATTTACAAGATGTGGAATGGTTCCACGAATATTTGATAGTCCTCAAAACTTATAACTGTTATTGTCTAAACTGTCATGGAGACCATGTTGAAAAATAACTATATTCTTTGAAGGTAATTTTGGCAAGCATAGTTATGGCATCCTGGGAATGCAGTTTTTCATTCAGATTTGGTATACATGGTTGGTTCCTGGATGATACTGTCATGTTTTTTGGAAAGACTGAGATTGGAATTTATCTAACATGTTAACAATGCTAATGAATTTGAGGTTCACCATGGAAAGCTCAATAACATTCTTATAGGTTCATACTAGGCTATCTGCCCTGGGGCATTTATAAGCCTAGCCTGATTGTGTTTGGCTTACGCCACCCCTTGATTTGAGTATACTGTGCCCTTTTTAAAGTTTAGTTTACTGTGCCTCTGTCTAATAGTGGCACGGAAGTAATCCCCGGGACAAACCTACGATCCCCCATCCACTCATCAAGATTCCTCTTGAAGAGAGTCAGTGAGGTGCTCTGCCTAACATGAATTGGAATTCTATTCCAGAGCGAAGGGAGCCTCTGGGTTATGAATGTGTCCCTCCAGCATGTTCTGTTTATTTCTGTGCTGAGGTTCAAGTCCCTCGAGCGCGTGGCTCTAAGGGATTTAGATTTACTGAGGTGGAGCATGTCCATTAATTCTGGGTTGGACACAGCTTTATATGTCGGGCATAGATCGCCTCGAAGTAGGTGGTATGCAACTGAGTAGAGCTGGAGTTTTTTTAACCGAGCAGCATATGGCGTCTGTTTGAGTATCTTGATCCTCCTGGTGAGGTACTTTTGGGGTCTTTCTAATTGCTGCAGATGTCGGGTAAGGTACATCCCAAAGGGGGCATTGTATTCTATGATGGGCCTGATGAGGGATGAATAAAGGGGCACGTTTACCTCTCTTGATCTAGATGTGAATCCTTTCATGATGAGGTGGGCTATGTAGAAGGTCTTTCTAACCACTTTGGCAATGCGGTTGTCAAAGGAGAGATTGCTATCAACTTGGGTCCCCAGATCCCCAATTCGTTTCTCTGTACTTAATGGGTTACCGCCTATGTTGGTAATTTGTAGGCACATTGTTTTTGCCAAAGGGTATGACTGTACACTTTTTGGCATTTAACTTTAGACCATGGCTCTGGCACCAGTTATCCGTCTCTGCGAGACCTTTTTGAAGGATGTTTGTGTCAGCTGGAGAGTCGATTATGGCGCCCAGTTTGCAGTCATCTGCGAACTTGGTGAGCCGTAGTCCTCCCACGTTGGCCTGTACCTCAGAAAAGTAAATACCGAACAAGAGAGGTCCCAGGACACAACCTTGTGGGATGCCACTTGTGACCGGTTTCGAGTCTGATATGGCTCCAGCAACTCTGACTCTGTGGGTTCTGTCTTTGAGCCAGTTTGCGACCCATCTTGTGACATAGGGGTTTATATTTAGGCTGGATAGCTTATCTATGATGCCCGAGGTGGGGGTATTGTGTCAAATGCCTTTGCGAGGTCCAGCTAGGCTGTGTGGACTACCTTCCCTTCATCTATGGCCTTGGTGATTGTTTCGAAGAAGTCGACCAGGTTCAAAAGGGGATCTGCCCTTGAAGCCAAATTGGGTAGGATCTAGTGTCTGTAGGTCCCCATTGTCTTTGTTTATGAGTTCCATGACGATCCTCTCCACAGCCTTGCATACTAGGCTAGTCAGGCTTATGGGGCAGTAGTTTCCAGGGTCCGCAGAGGCGCCACCTTTGTGGAGTGGGGCCACTGTTGCTGTACGCCATTCTTTGGGCACATATCCTGTAGTGAGGCTGAGATTGTACAGCAGTTTTACTTGAGGGATTAGTTCTTGGAGTTCATGTAGGACGCAACCCGGGACGCCATCTGGTCCCATGGAAGCAGTGTTTTTTGCTTTGGAGAGGGCAGCCTTCACCTGAGCATCAGAGATGTTTGGGAGGCTGCACTCTGCTGGGTTAGATACTTTCTCTTTTGGGGGGAGGGGGTGGAGATGTTTGCACTGAACCTGTCTGCCAGGATATTGGCGATGTCTGTGGGTTCAGTGTATTTTTTGTCATTTAGAATCAACTCTGAACAAGTCTGGGAGTTGCATCCCAGGTTCCTAACATAACTGAAAAAAGCCTTATGATTGTCTTTAGTGTTCTGTGCAATTTTTGTTGTTTAGATGTGGAAATTGGGGCATTGCCAATAGACTTCTTTCCACCACATACAGAAAGCAGACCTATTCTTATTCCCTTTTGCACTAAAGTAGTTCCCATCTTTATACCAGAAAAAAATTGCTAGTTAAAGGGTAGCTAGACTGGTCCAAATGGTATTTTCTCTGGACGCTTTTCACATAGAGGGAGATAAGTTGATCGTTAATGAATGAATGATACCCTGATGATTTTTTACACAGGATCTTTGTAGAAGTATGTAACAAAAGAACCAGTGGCTTTTATACATCACTGCTGGGATAAAAAGTGGGGGTAGTAATGAGTGTAAAATCCCAAACAATGAGCAGTATGCACAAGGTTGTGTCATTTCTTACAACTGAAATACAAAAGTAGTCTGTGCTGTCTTAAGAAAATAGAGAATATCTGTTGTATTGATATACAGGAGGTAGGGGAGGCCCATTGTATTATGTTTAAGAAGGATTGGTGTTTAAGAAAACTTTATAGAAAGGACAAAATTTATGCCAGAGGACATAGGATTGGCATGTTCAAATGTGGGAGATGTTTACTGCACCCACAACGAAGAAAAGTTCATTCAAATCCATGGTCATGGAAAATTTTAATGAGGCCAAAGTATCGTAACTTTCTGACACGTTAGTTTATGTAGCTCGCTGTAAAAATTGTCTGTCCTTTTTATGTAGGTAAGACCAAGAGTATTTAAAGATGGGGTATACAAGCATCTCTGGGATGTTGGAGACCAGTGTGGTGCTTTATGGAGACGTGCAGATTCAGGAAGGACATTGACTTGTTGTTTTTTTTTTTTTAATTGTTTATGATGAACACTATTACATTAGTGGTGGACCCTGGAAGACCCAACTAGAGGTCCAAGAATCAGTGGCCGCTAAGAACACATACCATGGGACCATAGGGTCTTAATGATTCCCTATCCATGGCTTGTGTTCGCCTCACACTAAAATGATTTCATCTTAAGAACTGTTACAAGTAGGGTTGATGATATGGGGACGTGTGATTCACTTGTAGTATTTCAGTACCTCAACATCTTTAAAGTTTTAGAGTCTGGATTTTAGGGTAGACCTCATTCGAATGAGAACTATAACTTGCATTCCATAAATAACATGGATAGTGTATATTTTTGTGTACGAATATTTAATGGCTGTCATTTTATTTTGTAGTATATTTTAAGGATTGTATATAAATGTCCTAGATAATTTGTGTACGTGCACATACACGTGTGTGTGTGTGTGTGTGTGTGTGTGTGTGTGTGTGTATATATATATATATATATATATATATATATATATATATATATATATATATATATATATATATGTATGTGTGTATGTGTGTGTGTGTGTGTGTATATATATATATATATATATATATATATATATATATATATATATGCACACACATAACAGACTTGTATGTATATTTTTGTAATATATGTGTAGTTAATGTGTATATATGTAAATATAGATTTATATAAATGTATATCTAGTGTGTGTGTATGTATGTATATATATATATATATATATATATATATATATATATATATATATACACACACACATACATATACATTGTTTTAGGTGTTTGGTCAACAGCCGTTTAAAAGAAGCTTTACGTATGTTTTGTGCTAGATCTGAAGAAGGGTTGGGAGAACCCAAAAGTGCCAATCTTTTGTTCCTGTTTTAAAAGTTTTAACGTTCTTGCTTTTTATGGTGTTTATTAAAATGTATGTTTATACTCTATCTTGGTGATTTACTTGGCGCTTATTGTAGATTGTAATGTTTACTTCACTGTGTGATTCTTCTGCTGCCTATTGTGCTTCATCCCTTTTTTTCTTTACTTTGTCAAGTTTGCTACGTGATGGCTGCACGTGGCCGAGGGTTATGAAGGAACTATAGCAGAAATAGAACTGGAATACTGTTCGAAAGTGCCTTCGAGTAAGGATTTGATTCATTAAGGACTATTGAATATTACAACTAATCCATTTCTTGTTTGAAGTTTATGGCCATTGAACCACAAACGTTACTCAATTGACAGACATGGTAAACTTCCTTTTAAAAATAAGGGAGTTGGAAAATGCACTATTCAAATTAAAGAGACCGCAATGGCAACACCTCCATTTGGAGGCGTGTTTGCATCATAGGATTATCCCAAGGGGTTAAGAGTTTTGTTAATGCCCACCATATGGGAATACCCATCCTGTTTATTACAGACATGGCAAGCTTTGAACTTGGAGTTAAGCTTCAGCTATGTGCAACTTCTTATAGAATATTTTGAACCTGTTGAAAAGGAAATGGTTTCATTGGTAGATTACATCTTGAGATGGTCCACGTTTACAGATACAAGTATTCTATGAAGTTTGAAGATGTATATTTGAATGTAGCTGCCTATGACTCTAAACTTGAGTTAATAAAATCGAAGAAGTTGATGTGTGACTACGAAGACTCTCTGACTGCCCATATGGCCAAAGTCTGTTAATACAGGCAATTTAAGTAAGATGAGGCGTGATGTAGTCATAGATAATTTTAACGCTGAGCATGTGACAGTCATACTCCTGAGCAGTGTTCTGACAATGTTGACAAGGAGTCTGGATGGATAATGGCCACTGTGGTTGCATCAGCTGAAGAGCAAGTTAAAGAGCAAGCCAAAGATCTATGTGCTAGATTAAAAAATAATCACTTCCATCGTTTTTCATGCACTCCCTCTGAAAATAACATCACTGAAATCCTCTGAGAGGATATGATCTCTGAGCAGTCTTGACTAATGATAAATCATCCCCTTTTTCCCATTTACATGGGGTCGGGGTATCGTATTAACTGTCGCCAACTCTCTCGATTCAGTGCCACTCTCCTGCCTTCTTCAACACTCATGCCTGATTGTCGCAGATCTTCTTTCACACAATCCATCCACCTCTTTGCTGGACACCCTCGCTTCCTCTTACCTTCTTCCTGTCTGTTCCAAATCTCCCTCACCAAATTGTCTTCTGCTTTTCTACACATGTGCCCATACCATCGTAATCTGTTCTCTTTGATCTTTTCTGGAATTGGAGCTACTTTAGCTTCTGCTCTTATGTCCTCATTTCTTCGCCCATCCTGCAGTGTGCATCCTACCACCTTTCTCAGGCACTTCATTTCCATCACCTCTAGCTTCTTCAACTGTTCTGCCTTTACTGCCTAGGTTTCTGTACCATACAGTAGTACTGGTCGCACCACTGTCTTGTACACCTTACTTTTCAGCTTCTTTGGCATTCTTCTGTCATATACTACACCTGATACTCTATGCCAGTTGGCTGCAGCCCCTCTGATTCTAGCTTTGACCTCTTCATTCAGACTACCCTTCTCCTCAACCACCCCTCCCAGATACTTGAAGCTGTTTACCTGTTCCACATTCTCCCCATCTATCTCTATTCTCAGCTGCTTCTGATTTCCCCAATCTGCTGCCATTACCACGGTCTTATTGTGCTTAGTTTCATCCCATGTGCCTTAAGATTTTCATTCCATTCTCCTATCCTTTGCTGAAGTTCTAGATCAGAGTCTGCCTGTACTACCACTTCGTCTGCATACAGCAGCTTTGTTGCTCTCCAACCTGTTTGCTGATGTAGTCCATTACCAGTATGAACAGCAGTGGGCTCAGAGCTGAACCCTGGTGTACACCCACTCCCACTGGGGACCCCTCAGTGAGGCCAAACACTGTTCGTACTTGTCATTGGGTCCTTGTACATAGCCTGTACTAATTCTACCAATGTTTCTGGGACTTCAAACCACCGCAGTACTGCCCAGATCAGCTTTCTTGGGACCTTGTCATATGCTTTCTCCAAGTCTAGGAAAGCCCAGTTTGACTTTCTCCTCTTCTTTAGTTTCTTCTCAAGTATCTGTCTCAGTGCAAACATCGGGTCAATTGTGCTGCATCCTGATCTGAATCCGAACTGTTCATCTCCCATCTTGCATTCTACTATTCTGCGTATCTGTTTATCAATCACCCTCTCCAGAACTTTCATGCAATGTGGTAGGAGTTTGATGCCTCTGTACTGTCCACAGTTGTGGATGTCCCCTTTTGTTCTTGTACACTGGCACGAGTATCCTTACTCTCCAGTCATCTGGAATACGCCTTTCTCTCCGCACTGTAATTTAGTACCCTCAGGAGCCATTTCTCCCCTAGCTCAGGAGCCATTTCTCCCCTAGCTCACCCAGCATCTTTATCATATCTGCTGTGACCTCATCTGAGCCTGCTGCTTTCCCTGACTTCATTTTCCTTAGTGCTGCTCTTACTTCTTCTAAGCTGGGCTCCTCTTCTATTCTCATTGTAGGCTGTTTCTAGGGGCAGTACCGCTTCTGTGGGGTTTTCTTCATTCAGAAGCTGCTGGAAATACTCCTTCCATCTGCCTTTGATGTCCTGTGGGCTGGTAAGCCGGTTGTTGCTGGAATCCCTTATGAAGGGTGTCTGACTATCTTCTTTATGCCATTCCTAACAAGGGTGTAAACTTTGTTCCCTCTAGTCCGTCTAAACTGGGTGATTATAATTGTGGTGCAGGAATGTGATGTTACAAATGCTATATGGAAATGAGCTCAGGGAATGTTAACATATATATCGAAAACCCAGTACCTTTGTACCCCAGAGAGAGACTGCAGATTCTATTGGAGCTTCATAAGATAAACTTAGAGCTATTTACGTTTGTTTGTGGCAGTGGATTGCGCAAAGTACATAAGGTGCGAGACTATCCTATGTACCGATTTGTTTCTTGAAATGGTTGGGCTACAGAACCCATCTCCTTATACTTAGACAAGCAATTGAAGCAAGTATTGTTGAAAGCACTAGCTGTTATTAAGGAAACATTTTTTCACAATCTTTCAGAATATACCAGCAGTTTAGATGAAGGAATTCTTATTCTGGTCAATTTGGATGTCCACAGTTTATTCACAGTGATTCCGAACAAATATGGAATCAACACCGTGAAGAGTAGTAACAGTGACTTTATCGATTTTTAAAATCTTATAGGTATATTAGAATTGGTCTTGGACAATAACGTTTACTTCTGACAGACATATTTATTAGCAAAAATGGGTTTACCCAGTGACAACACACATGCCACTTTAGTACTGGCAGATTACTGAAAACAGCTGCTGCTTCCCAATCACTTTCTCCTCTCCTAAAGTTTTTTTATAGATTTGTGGACGACTTTTGCTTATGGGATGGTATGATTCAAAAATTGAATGAGCACTTGAATGATTTTGTTAAATATCTTGACTACTACAGATTTTTGAAGGTTACAGTGCATTTGTCCACCTCCTCAATAGATTTTCTCGATGTCAGACTACAATTTAGACATGAAAGGTGAGATTATTACCATTTTATATAATAAGGAATGCTGGAAGAACAGTCTCTTGTCGTAATAGTATGCATCCGTCATATACTTTTTCCAATGTGATCAAAAATCAGTTTTTATGGAAATTAAAACTTCCCATAAGGAATGATGAATGTGCAGAAGCCAGGGTTGTCATGTAAAATAGACTCAATAAATATTGAATACATTGGGCAGCCCTTTTATGAAGTGACCACAGCAAATTGAATTTCGGAACAAAATTGATTCAGAGCAATGAAGCAGGATGATTTTAACTTGCGCAAATCACATTAAAGATATTTGCGAGGGGAGATATTAGAGGGAACTGGAAAATTAACCTAAGATCAAAGGTATTGTAGGCAAAGCACCTTCATTTAGCTTTAAGGGGGACTGTAGCTTTAAACAACATATTTGCTGTAATTTTAACACTCCAGAGGCTGTAAAATCTATACAATTTGGTACATTTCCCATGAAGAATGTATTCTACTTGGAAATGGTTTCCAGTGAATTTGTACATCCAATACAGAAAGAAATATAATGATTTTTCCTCTACCGATTGCAGAATAAGATGCATTGTATATATCGCAATTTGTGACTCCTACAATTGCTTTTTAGTAGGAAAAACTGAGACATTTGAGAGTGTATTTCTAAACACGTCAGTGATTCACTGTTGGTGGACATTAGGAGCCCATTGGCGAAACCTTGCAAATTGAATTTTGGCCACAGTTTGAGGAGTTTGGTCCTGCAAGTTATCAATGTGGTTTCACGGGGGAGATGTCACTTTAAGGACTTAACAAGCAGAAATTATATGGATAGCTGAGTTGCAGACTGATTAAAACACTGGGCCTCAATATCAATGTACATTTGAAACCTGCTCTCAAGGGATGTCGACTTCATAAATGATCTTATGAATGAGTCTGACTTTTTGTTATACTCTGATGTGGAGAATTGTTGTGGAATGGATTGGCTGATGCTATACCAGACTATGAATTATGTCGGTAATATCCTTACTTGGGAGCCAGATTGGTTAATAACCCTGTAAGTGGTGTGGCCTTTATAATTTTATCCCTTGGTACGTCTGGAGGTGTGTGTATAGGAGCGGGCATATGGAATGGTTAGTGGCTGTCTCGTTCTATGAAGGAAATTAATTGTTTGACTTGGGTGTTTGGTCAACAGCTATTTTAAAAGAAGCTTGATTTATGTTTTGTGCTAGATCTGAAGAAGGGTTGGGAGAAACCCAAAAGTGCTAATCCTTTATTTTAAAAATTGCGCTTGTGTGGGGGAGATCTCTATTACAAGAGCAAAACTTTAGGTAATCGAATAACTAAAGATTGATCTTGTAATATCTCAACCTAAAAATGTAGAACGGCTGATTTTTAACCTAGGGGAACACTTCCTTAGCTGCATTAAAAAACTTTAAATCACAGTTCAAGTGGATTCCCCCCCACACCCCCTCTAACTAAATATACCAACTCGGAGATCGCTCCAAATAGAAGAAAAGGGCATAGTCCACATAACGGCCAAGGTGAAGTATTTCCCTAGGATATATCAGCCGTTCGACATTTTTAGGTTCCGATATTACAAGATCGATCTTTGTTAGATTTAACTAAAGTTTCAATCTTGTAACCTAGAACCCTATATATGTATGTGTATAAACTCACTTTCAACAACCAGAAGATCAAACCCATTTAAGCAGAAGTGCACGAAATCGAAAGTGCACTTTCACAAAAGCCTGTTCTCCGAAGCGCATTACAGTGGGGATAAGGAAATATGTCCTTTTCCCCACTGTAGTGCGATCTTGGAGTTAGTATATTTAAGTAGGGAAGTGCGGGGGGCTTAACCCTTAACTTCAGACCTTAGTCCAATTAGTGTAATATGCAAAGTCATGGAGCAAGTTGTGGAACTGATCAGAAAGACATTGGCAACTTAAGACCCATCCTAGTTTTGTCAGGGGAAGGTCATAAACTCGACCTGGTAGACTCTTGAGAAAATAAGGTGATCGATGAAGGGAAAATTTGGTGCATACTGCCTGCATAGATCTGGCTAAGGCATTTGACACGATACCCAGCTTGGGTATTGTAGACAAACTCACTGAACTTGGCATAAATCCATAAAGATCTCTCTACTACTAGCTGGCTCACAGGACTATTTCCACCAAGAGGCAGATCACCAGTGGAGTACCATGGGACTCTGTGCTTGGCCCACTCTTCTTAGGCATTACTTCTCGGAGGTCAGGGCCAATGTAAAGGGCAACTGGCTTACAAAGTTTATAGACTACTGCAAATTGAGCACCGTCATAAAGTCAGCAGTGACTCCCAACATCTTGCAAGTAGTTCTAAGGCAGGCAGATGACTGGTACCAGAGCCATGGTTTAAAACTGTGCATATGTGCATTATAGTGCCTTTTGGGAAAACCTCCATCCAGGCATGTTACTGTATTGAGAAGATACCCTTAAGTGACCCAGTAGTTAGCGGTCTTGGAACATGTGCAGAAAGTAGAATGGCCTTGTGATTAACAAATAGCCAGTGTGATAAGAAAACCCATTCTAAGTTTCCCAACGTACAGGTATTAAGGGTCCTATCCAGGTCATAGGAGGTTATAGTACAGCTCTAGTTGTCCCTTTTCAGGTCCATTGTGGAGTGCACTTCCCCCTTTGGCATTTTCCTAACTGGGCATATGCAACAGTTGGAACACTGACAGGGGTTCTTCACAATGGGAATCCAGAATATCGGTGCATTGTTCTATTCAGAATGCCTTCAAGTCCTGTCTTTATACTTCCTTTCCTCTCTTGCACATTTGCAAAATGAATAGCCCCAGAAACGCTAGATGCAGGGATTTAAACTTTGCTTGCGAATAAATAGAACATGCTTGACAGTTGGGATACCTATGCTCTGGAATTGGCTTCCTGGCCATGTGAAGCAGTCCATGCCTAACCGTATTCAAATGCAGCCTTTACCATTGGGTGGCAAAACCTGTTAATTCTCCCTGGGGCTGGACCCATGTGTCTTCTATTGACAGGCTAAACTGTACATATTCCCATATACAACTTTTTAAAACACCCCACTAACCTTTCCGTCCCATTTTAGAAGCGCATGTTGTAAGAGGACACAGTTGGATTAGCTTGCATGGTTAAGCTTGTAAAGGTCCAGTTGGTCGTTAAAGAACACTTATGAACTTATGAACACACTTTTCTATCTTTTCATATCCATGTACTGGGGTTTGTTAGAAATTACTTGGTGGCGATGACTGATATTCTTATCAAGGTATCCTTTTCGCCCTCCCTGCTCCAAAGTAGTCAGTCGCCACAGATGCTTCAGACTTTGCTTGGGGAGCGGTTTCAGGAGAGAGAAGTGCAGGGGGTGCGTAGGACACCATAAATAACATGGAAATGCTTGCTCTCAATTGTCTGAACCATCTTTGGTCACCTAGGCCTCTTCAGGTGGTTGCAGACAATAGTGATGTGGTACTTCAAGCAAGGTGGGACTAGGTCATCATCCCCCCCCCCCCGACTATCCATGTTAACTTGAGATTTAGCCTCACAGCACAGTTTTATTCTACAGGCATTCTACATTTTGTTGGAGCAAAATTGTTTGGCTGACAGGCTGAGCAGGATCAGGGCAGACCCTCATGAATGGAAACTAATTGGGGGAGGGGCTTCCAATGTCGTTCATCTCTTGGAGTTTCTGAAGTCTACCTTTTTTTGCCTCCCCCTGAACAATCAATTGGCAAATTTCTGTTCCAGGACTCCATGCCTAGAAGACAGATGCCTTTTCTTTGGAAAGGAATGTTCCTGTATGCCTTTCTGAATATTCGGAAGTACCTTGCATTTTAGTAGAAAGAGTCCCCTCAAGATCGTTGTGGTGACAACTTCTGGCCCAGGCAGCTGTGGTTCTCCCTTCTTTTGGAAATGTCCAGGAGCAAATTGCTGCAAGCTTCCTTGCAGACTGGATCTGCTCACCCAACAACAAAGGTGCTTGAAACACCCTGACATCAGTCTTCAATTGACTGCCTGGATGATAGGGTCTTAATTCCTTTTAAGCACCTGTTTTCTGAGGCTGTGCAGCAGGTACTGATGGAGGCAAAAGTGCACACTACTAGAAAATAAAATATCGGCAAAAGGAAGAGGTTTTCTAGTTGGTGCCAACAACATAACCGACACTCATTCAGGGCTAGTTCTCTGGGTTTACAATATTTGTGGACGTTACTATCCCATGGCCTTTTCTATTCCTCTTTCAAGATTCATTTTATTGACTATTTCAGCATTTCTGCACAAAAAGGATCCTCTCGTGTCAAAAGGTTTTTGAAAGGGGGTTTGCATAAAATTGTCTAAACTGGTGGGCCCCTTCTTGGTATCTTAATTTTGTGTTTGGAGAAACTGACGTTTGCTCCATTTGAACCAGCTAATCTGGCCTACTTGAGGTTCTCAGCATGGAAAACAGTTTTACTGATTGTTCTGACCCCTGCAAGAAGGGTATCAGAGTTGCAGGCTCTTGATGTCAACCCTACCTCATTTTTCACAGGGTCAGTGTTTGAAAACTAATCCTGTTTTATGTCTAAAGTGGTATCTGAGTTTACTTTAAGCCAAGTTATCTCTCTCCCAGGTTTCTTTCCTGAACCTAAAAATGGGGGGAGAGGAGACTCCATACCTTGGATTTACATAGACGGTTCAAGTGCTTTGATAGAGCCAGCTCTGTTATTTCTTTGAAATGTTTATTTCTTATAATAGTAAGAAGGGGCAACTTGGAATAGTAAGAAGGGTCAACTTGGAACAACATATGAAGGCATCCTAGCCACTCATGCACTGTCCCTTGACCAAATTTCCCTTAACTTAAGAGGCGGTAGCTTTCAAAATGCACATACGAATTGCTAAGTTTGTCCCCAACAGATGTTTGATGTAAATCCAGTGTGGGTTATATCCTTGGAAGCCAGCTTCCAAAGCTTTAGGGCACCTTCCAAGAATGGTGGGGTGTTCCTTAGACCTTTTTGCCTCTCCCTGAGAAGTCAACTGGCAAAAGTCTGTTCTGGGACTCCATGCAAGAAGGCCTGGAAGACTGATGCCTTTCCTTCTGTCAGAAATGTTCCTGTATGCCTTTCCACTAAAATGCTTGGTACTTCTGAATATTCAGAAAGAATCTCCACAAGATCTGGCCTACTTGAGGTTCTCCACATGAAAAATAGTTTGCTCTGACCTCTGCAAGAAGGGTATCAGAGTTGCGTGCTGACCTCTGCAGGATTAAGTAGTTTGTGTTTGTATGTAGTTGTTCATGTGTATTTGATGTAAATTGTGGTTTGAATTTTATAACACTGGTACTGGTTTTAATAATACTGGCTCTTTAATAACGTCGATCTGTGTCAGCTGCTGCTGATTTCAAGACAAAGTGATGTAAGTTGGTATTTTGAAGTCCCAGGTTAGTGCTAAATCTCTTATTTTGGAATACATTTCTATATTTTTTTTTTATTTTGCAGCCGTAGCAGTTTGCGACCAGTTACTTTTTACCTCCAGGGCATTACTTCATAGTTGGCTCTTGATGTTTAGTATAAACACTTTTTTTTTTCTTTTAAGAAGACAACCTGTGTCGAAACACACTTCCAAATGTTTGTCTAAGGGCATTACCTTTTGTTATACTCGTGACTAATCTATTCCAGGCAGGGTCAAAGCCCACTCTAGAAGGTCCTTTGCTTCTGAAATCTAACCATTTCCAAAAAGCCATAGAAGCTGCTACTTGATCCTCTCTACGTGCTTTTCAAAACACTATAAAAGCTTTATTACTTATTAGGTATAGATCATGCTTTGCCAAGACCATCCTTGGCTCCTGAACCCTTCCTCCATGTCCCAAATATAATTGGCTATGGCAGTGTGCTTTTATAGCCAAGGCTACTGCAGCAGTAATCAATACAGTGAACACAGTACAGTTGCATGTATAACTTAACATAACAGTAGATGCTCGAATGATCACTGCTGCATTAGCCACACCTACCCCCCCATCACTGTTGTTTTTTTTTTTGTGTGTTATTCCGGGGTGTGAAGTTTTGTTTGTTGTTGCCTGACTTGTCTTTTTAGGGCTCTGTTTCCCTTTCTGTGCTGGAAAAAAAGCTCTGAAGGGCTTCATGCTCAAGCTGCTTGACAGTTTGGGTGCGTGGAAGGTGCCCTGAAACTTTGGAAGCTGGCTGTTATATCCTTTGGAAGGATGTAGCCCGTATAGGTAAATCTAGTGCAGCAGTAATCATTCAAACATCTACTGTTTTGGTAAGTTTAAATTGCACATCTGTACTCTCCTGTGTACTTTTCCACCATTTCCACTAATGTCCAGGTTACTACTCGAGATTCAGAAGGTATCCCCCCCGAGATCATTGTGGTGACTCACTTCCGGCCCAGGCAATCTCGTTCTCCCTTAGTTTGGAAATGGCCAGGGACAGTTACCACGAGCTTTCTCAGACTAGATCTGTTCACACAAGAACAGAAATTTGTTACACTCTGACATCAGTGAGCTTCAGTTGACTGCCTAGGTGGTGATTCCTTGTAGGCACCTGTTTACTGAGGATGTGTCTCTATTGTGTGTGAGGAGTTGTGGTATTTTATGAGGAAGTCGGGAGTGGCAGAGAAGTATGCAAGAGTGGTACAGGATATGTACGAGGGTAGTATGACATTAGTGAGGACTGCGGTGGGATTGACAGATACGTTTAAGGTGGAGGTGGGATTACATCAAGGATCAGCTCTGAGCCCTTTATTTGCAGTGGTGGTGGACAGGTTGACAGATGAGGTCAGACAGGAGGCCCCGTGGATTATGATGTTTGCAGATGACATTGTGATATGTAGTGAGAGTAGGGACTAGGTTGAGGAGACCCTGGAGAGGTGGAGATGTGCTTTAGAGAGGAATGAAGGTCAGCAGGGCTTAAACAGAATATATGTGTGTGTAAAAGAGAGGGAGGGTAGAGGAATGGTGGGGATGCAGGGAGTAGAGTTGGTAAAGGTGGATGATGCAGGGAGTAGAGTTGGCAAAGGTGGATGAGTTTAAGTACTTGGGATCAACAGTTCAGAGTAATGAGTGTGGAAGAGAGGTGAAGAAGAGTACAGGAAGGGTGGAATGGGTGGAGAAGAGTGTCAGGAGTGATTTGTGATAGACTGGTACAAGTTAGAGTGAAAGGGAAGGTCTAAAAGAGGGTAGTGAGACCAGCTATGTTATATGGGTTGGAGATGGTGGCATTGATAAAAAAAGGCAGGAGTCAGAGCTGGATGTGGCAAGAGTTAAAGATGTTAAGATTTGCACTGGGTGTGACTAGGATGGACAGGATTAGTAATCGGTATATTAGAGGGTCAGCTCAGGTTGGACAGTTTGGAGACAAAGCAAGAGAAGCAAGATTGTGTTGGTTTGGATATGTGCTGAGGAGGGATTCTGGGTATATTGGGAAAAGGATGCTAAGGATGGAGCTGCCAGGTAAGAGGAAAAGGTCTAATAAGTTTTATGGATGTGGGGTGAGAGGACATGCAGGCGGTTGGTGTGAAAGGAGCATGATGCAGAGGACAGGAAGAAATGGAAACAGATGCGCTGTGGCGACCCCTAACGGGAACAGCAGAAAGACTATGATTATTACTGAAGGTGTGTGTCTGTAACTAATGGAGGCAATGCGTGCTACTAGAAAATTGCGTATTTAAAAATGGAAAATGTTTTCTAGTTGGTGCCAACAATGCAACCAGCATCCGTTCGGGGTTAGTTTCTATGGTTTTACAACATTTCTATGTGCTACAGTCTGCTGACCTTTCTTCATAGGTAGGTACTAGGCTATCTGCCCAAAGGCATTTATAAGCCTAGCCAGAATGTTTGCTTTCGCCGCCCCCTTAGATTAGTTCCCTGTGCCTCTGTCCAGCAGAGCCACTGAAGTGATCCCCAGGTTAACGGTTTCCCATCCACTCGTCAAGGTTTCTTTTGAAGAGTGTTGACGAGGAGATCTGCCTAATGTAGATTGGGATCTTGTTCCAAAGCATGGGAGGTCTCTGGGGCAGGAATCTATCCCTCCAGCATGTCCTATTTATTGTTGTGGTGAGGTTTAGATCACTAGAGCGTGTGGCTTGAGGGGATAAGGTTTTCTTTAGGTGGTGCATGTCCATCAGTTCTGGGTTGGACATGGCCTTGTATGTCAGGCAGCGATCACCTCTGAGTAGGCAGTATGCAACAGAGTACAGGTGTGGTTTCTTCAGTCGAGCTGCATAGGGAATCTGTTTGAGGTCAGTGATCCTCTTGGTGAGGTACTTCTGTGGTCTTTCCAGCTGTTGCAGATGTCTTGTAAGGTACATCCCAAATGGTGCATTGTACTCTGGGTCTGATGAGTAGAGGGGCACAATGACCTCTTGATCTGGATGCAAACCCTTTTGTGATTAGGTGGGCCACGTAGAAGGATTTTCTAACCACTTTGGCAATGTGATTATCAAAGATGAGATTGCTATCTACTTGGGTCCCCAGATCCCTTATTACGTCTTCCGTATTTAGAGGACTACCACCTATGTGGTAGTTTGTGGGTACTTTGTTTTTTCCAGAGGGGGATGACTGTGCACTTTTTGGCATTTTAGCTTGAGGCCATGATTTGACACCAGGTATCCATCTCAGTGAGACCCTTTTTGGAGGATGTCTGTGTCAGCCGGGAGAGTCAATTATAGCCCGTAGTTTGCAAATGTCTACGAACTTGGTCAGCCATAGTCGTCCTGTGCTTGCCTGTACGTCTGAAGTATATGCCGAACAGGAGGGGTCCTAGGACTGACCCCTGGGGAATGCCCACTTGTAACTGGTTTAGTCTGACCTAGCTCCCGCAACTCTCACCATGTGGGTTCTGTCCATGAGCCAGTTGGCAACCCATCTTGTGACGTAGGGGTGTATGTTCAGGCTGGTAAGCTTGTCTAGAATACCAGAATGGGGAATGGTGTCGAAGGCCTTATCCAGGTCTAGGTAGGCTGTGTGTACCACCTTTCCCTCGTCTGTAGCCTTGGTAACTTGTCTCAAAGAAGTCCACTAGGTTTAGGAGGCATGATCTGCCCTTAAAGCCGAACTGGGTAGGTCCCAGTGTTTGGAGGTTCCCAGTGTCTCTGTTAATGAGTTCCATGATGATGCGCTCCATAGCCTTGCAGACCAAGCTAGTCAGGCTTATAGGCGATAGTTCCCAGGGTCTGTTGTGGCTCCACCTTTGTGGAGCGGAGTAACAGTTGTGCGCCACTCTATGGGTACGTAGCCTGTGGAGAGGCTGTTTGGAACAGTGTTTAGGTGAGGGGTTAGTTTGTCTTTGAGCACGTGTAGGACGCAGCCTGGGACACTGTCCGGTCCCATTGATGCTGTGTTTTTGGCTTTGGAGAGGGCTGTTTTAACCTGAGTGTCTGTGATTTCAGGGACTCTACATTTCTTCTCGTATGGTTATGGGCCCTTTTGGGGGTGAGAGGGGGTGAGGTTTGCGCTGAACCTGTCTGCCAGGATGTTGGCTATCAGTCGGTTCGGTGTATTTTGTGCCATTCTGCATTAACTCCGAGCAGATCTGAGCATTGCCACTTAGATTCTTGACATAGCTAAAGAATGCCTTGTGGTTGTCTTTGGAGTCCTTGGCAATTTTTCTTTCAAAGCTCGCCTTGGATGATTTTATGAGGGATCGTAGTTTCATGCTGATACTGATCAGGGATTTTACTCTCTCTCTCTGTACTAGTTTCCGCCTTCTATTGTATAGATTGTTTATGGCAGGAGTCCACCAGAGTGGTTTCTTTTTCTTGGAGGAGCGAGTCTTGGTTTTGCTTGGGATGGCACAATCCGTGCATTCTTGTAGGTGACTGTAGAATGCAGCTTGGACAGCGTTATCCTTCAGGGGCTCTGGGTTGGGGCGGAATGTGGATATCCAAAGTGATTTGTTTATGGTCAGATCTAACCAGCGAGGGGTTGACCTCTGTTGTGGAACACCGGTTGCCCGTGGTGATGACCAGGTCCCCAATATGTTGTCACCTCTGGTGGGAATGTTGACCAGTTGAACTAGGGTGTTTTGAGTTTATAAATTCTAGGAAATGTTACATAAGGGAGTTAGTACTTGAGTAGTTCTCCCAGTTAATGTTTGGGTAATTGAAATCACCCAATATTAGGGTGTTTGGTAGGACCTTTGTTTCCCAGTGTTTACAGAAATGTGAAATGGGAGTCCTAGGACATGCTGGGTGATCTGTAGCAAGCTACAATTTGAATTGCAGTTTTGCCCATTGTTAGTTGCACATGGATGATCTCTGAAGCATTGTGCTGTGCCGCTAACCTGGAGGTGTAGGTGTCCTTGATGAATATGGGTATGCCCCCGCCTTTTGTATTTCGGTCTGGGTTCTGTGGTCAAAATGTATAGTATGAGTTGTAGCCTGGTAATGCTGGGGTGCTCTCTGGAGCCTTAAACCAGGTTTCTGTTACTGCACATATATCAATCCCCCCCCCCCCCCCTACTGAGGAGTGCCTCGAGTGCGTGCATTTTGAGGTTTAGACTTCTGGCATTGAGTAGCATTGCCGTCCGTTTTTTGTTACTTGTGCTATTTATGGAGATGGGTTTGTCTTTTTGAGCCTTGCCTAAAAAAGACACTATGGGGGTGGCAAGAGCCTTGGTTAGTATTCAAAAGCCTAAGGATGACAGGTGCAAGCCGTCTCTAACGAAGCAGCGTGGCTTGTCGAGCATGTCATCTCAGGCGGACAGACACTGGATCCCCTTTGACACCAGAAACTTAGCCAATTGTTGAAATTGATAATTTTTTCTTTGTACCGTGGTATCATTTTTGGTGAGGGTAGGATGCTACTTGGGGTCATATGGGCCTGGGCTACGTGATCAGAGCGCTCTTCTATGTCTCTGTTCATGTAGTCCAGGGAGGTACGGCTCAGGTCATTCACACCAACATGGGCAATGACAGTCATGTTTGTACTTGTTCTGGAGTGACCTGAGTGCTTGTGCTATGTGGCAGATGCTGGCACCCGACAGGTAGCTAACTGTAACCTTCTCCTTATTCAGCCTAGTGAGTGGGACGTCAGTGTGCCTGACTATAGTCACCTATTTTTGGTATGTTATTTTGCCTTAAGGGCTGTGATTGCATGGCACAATGGTTTTGTGAAGTATGTGTCATGGTTTGTGTTGGGGGGGGGGGGGTGGAGTTTGCTTGGATGTTTGCTTTGGAGGTCTCTTGGATTTGCAGATTTTATTTGGAGCCTGAGTATGTTTTCATGTATTTGTGTGTTTTTTGCCGGTGCTAGTTTAATGGGTCTATGTGAGACTGGTGGTGTGAAGCAAGTATTTCCCTTCTCCTCTTGACTGTCTGATCCAGTCTTGGGTTGAAAGAGCTTGGCCTCCAGTTTGGCTGTATAATTGCATCTCTCGCATGTATTAGTGTTTGGTGGTAGGAGGAGGGGGTTGCCTCTGTACATGAAGCAGTTCTAACATTGCCTCAAAATGCCCAGATTCATCAGTTGCCCTTTGGACGTGCCTGGATAGGTAAAGTGAACTGTTTTACTGGATGGCTGGTAAGGTCGATTAGAGCCTTGTCCTTCTGTACAGTACAGGAGGGTGTAGTGCTAAGGTTTATAAGTGCTTGCTATAAGTTTTGAGCAAGTGCTGGGCTGAGAAATGAATGGCTTGAGTGCTTAAGTTGAAAGTTTGTTGTTCTGTCAAGGTTCATTTTCAGCCATTTCTACTTCTGCCCATAGATCTTCCTCTTTCAGTGGTCTTGTGTCAAAATGTGTTTGAAATGCACAAGTGGCTCACTTGTAAACTGTTGGCCCCTCCTTGGAATCTTATCTTTTCTGTTAGAGGCTAAGACTTGCTTCATTTGATCTAGTTAACCTGGCTGACTTTAGGTTTTAACATGGAAACCAGTTTTACTGATTGTTCTGCAAGATGACCGAGTTGCAAGCTGTTACGGTGAGTCAGCCTTATCTTTTCCCCAGAGACAGGGTTTCTTTGAGAGCAATTCTTTCTTTTTATTTATTTATTTATTTTTTAATGCCTAAAGTGGTATCCAAGTTTGCTTTGTCAAGCTGTCCATCTCCCCATCTTTCCTGAACCTAAAAAGAAGGTGGAAGGGTATTCTGTACCTGAGAGAGGATATCCATACCTTTTGTCCACAGATAACTCTAGTATTATTTTGGCAGAACTGCATCTTTGTTCCTTGCTACATTAACAAGAATTGAACCAACCTGTGTCAAAACTGACTGTTTCTAAGTGGTTGTGTAAGGCTATTTACTTTTGATTTATATTTACTGTAACTAAACTCTTCCTGATTGAGGTAAGGCCCTCTCTACTTACAACTTTAGCTTTTTGGAAAGGTTTGGATTCTAGAAGTACTCTAGATGCTGCTACCTGGTCTTCTGTACATACATTGATAAAGCAGTGTAAGCTTGGTCCCTTTTGTAGGTCCAGGTCAGGCTTTGCTATGGCCGTTGGAAAAAGTACAGGATTCCCTAGACATCTCCCAAATGCAGTAAGCAGTGTTAATTTAGCTAAGGCTGCTACATCAGTGATCACTATGATGAACGTATAACGTTTGTGTAAGTAGATGCTCTAATGGTTATTGCTGTAGTAACCTCCCTCCACCCCACCATGGTGGGTTTTTTTTTTCTTCTTCTTCCATAACTTTTGTCTGGCTTGAGCTGACTGACAATTTGGGTGTATGGACGGGGCTGTGAAAGGTGGCAAGCTCTTGTAGCCTTGGCGAGATTTAACCCGTGTAGGAAAGGCTACTGCAGCAGTGATCATTTGAACATCTACTGTTATGGTAAGTTTACTTACACAACTGTATTTTGCCTTAAGCCGGCCTACATACCACTTGCCTTTTTCCCCTGTTATCCACTGGTGTGAGCCCACCGATATCTACGGGTATTGGGCCCAACGTATCCTCTGGGTGTGTTCCAGTACCTGGTTCAGGTATGGAAGAACCAAACTCTTTAGGAGCAAGAGAGGTCTGGACCCCTTGCCAGTCATAATCTGTCCTAGGATATTTTGTCCTCCAGTGTAATTCATAGTAAGAAGAAATGTCACTTCATGGGAGTTGGGTTATTTACCACATGTAGGGTTGATTTGGGTTCCTTAGCCAAGAGTGCTTTATATAGTCTACTAATCCTGGAGGCTGTAACCCTATTCAGAATGACTCTGGGGCTACCGTCTCTAGTGATCAACTAATGCCACAGATTTTGATGGTGAGCCTGGTGCATATATTAATGAACACTTAAGTCAGTCCAGTCTTATTCTTCAGAATGTGTACAGTCTTATTCTTCAGAATGTGCACAGGTTTCCCAAGTGAGTGTTTAACTTATCAGATGCTAGCTAGGTCTAGAGATTTATTTGATTTGGAACCATCTGAGATTCCAAATGTTTTGGCTGTTTCTCCTCTGTTAAAGGCCTTAGATTTCTGTAATGCTGTACGTGTAACCTTTCTGGCTAGTAAACCAGTTCCTAAAAAGGCTATGAAGTATGGGGTGAACTTTGATCTTGCTGGTCACTCATCTCCTATGTCAGCTGACACTACTTCTGTTTCTCCAGCTGCCATCTCTAACAAGAGAGCCTTTGCTGCTTCTAGCCAAACACTGCCGGATAAAATTGGCAAATGGTTAATATCTCTCGGAAAAATGGTTCTTTCAGTAATTTAGTTTTTAAAATTCTAAAGTCAATGCTTCATGTGAAAACTTTTTTATAATGTATCCAAAGTTTAGATGACTTTACTGTGTGACTGCCTGTCAAACAGAAGTGTTGTATGAATTGTTTCTAATGCAGCTCAGTCTTTGAAATGTGCTTTTGAGAAATACCTTGGAAGGTGTGTACAGTACTAGGGATAGAGCTGCTTCTGTTGCATTATAAAGGAAAAGTTACACCAGAATCTTTTTGGTACCCAAAAAGAGCTGTTGTGGAGACTAGTGTTAGATGTGGTGTACCTTAATACTTTTCTGGAAGTACCCACATTCAAAATACTCACCCTGCCAGTGGTCCTACCCTTTATTCTGGACCACTATTTCATGATTTTATCTTATTTAGGTTTATAGGTAGATACTAGGCTATCTGCCCGAAGGCATTTATAAGCCTAGCCGGAATGTATTGGCTTTCGCCATCCCCTTAGATTAGTTCCCCGTGCCTGTGTCCAGCAGTGCCATTGAAGTGATCCCCAGGGTAAACTTTGTTTCCCATCTACTCATCAAGGTTTCTCTTGAAGTGTGTTGGCGAAGAGCTCTGCCTAATGTAGATTGGAATCTTGTTCCAGAGCATGGGAAGTCTCTGGGACAGGAGTCTATCCCTTCAGCATGTCCTATTTATTGTGGTGAGGTTTAGATCCCTAGAGCGTGTGGCTCGTGGGGATATGGTTTTCTTTAGGTGGAGCATGTCCATCAATTCTGGGTTGGACATGGCCTTGTATGTCCGGCAGAGAACCTCTGAGTAGGCGGTATGCAATAGAGTACAGCTAGAGTTTCTCCAGTCGAGCAGCATAGGGCATCTGTTTTAGGCCAGTGATCCTCTTGGTGAGGTACTTCTGTGGTCTTTCCAGCTGTTGCAGGTGTCTTGTAAGGTACATCCCAATTGGGGTGTTCTAAGTCTGAGTGATGCATCGAGGGGCACAATAACCTCTCCTTCTCTTTTTTTTTTTTTTTTTTTTTTTTAGGTGGACCACATAGAAGGATTTTCTAACCTCTTTCGCAATGTGATTGTCGAAGGAGAGATTACTATCTACTTGGGTCCCCAGATCCCTTATTGCGCCTTCTGTATTTAGGGGGCTACCACATATGTGGTAATTTGTGGGTACTTTGTATTTTCCAAAGGGGATGACTATGCACTTTTTTGCATTTAGCTTGAGGCCATGGTTTTGACACCAGGCATCTGTCTCATTGAGACCCTTTTGGAGGATGTCTGTGTTGGCCGGAGAGTCAGTTATAATCCCTAGTTTGCAGTAGTCTGTGAACTTGTTCAGTCATAGTCCTCCTGTGCTTGCCTGTACCTCTGAGAAGTATATGCTGAATAGGGGGGGGGGGTCCTAGGACTGAGCTCTGGGGAATGCCACTTGTAACCTGTTTAGAGTCAGTCAGGCCTAGCTCCTGCAACTCTTACCATGTGGGTTCTGTCCGTGAGTCAATTGGAAACCCATCTCGTGACATAGGGGTTTATGTTCAGGTTGGTGAGCTTGTCTATACCAGAATAGGGAATGGTGTCTCAGGCCTTTGCAAGATCTAGGTAGGCTATGTGGACCACCTCGTCTATAGCCTTAGTAACTATCTTATAGAAGTCCACCAGGTTTAGGAGGTATGATCTGGTCTTAAAGCTGAACTGGGTAGGGGGGGTCCAGTGTTTGGAGGCTCCCAATGTTTGTGTTGGTGCGATCCATGATGATGTGCTCCATATCCTTGCAGACCAAGCTAGTCATGCTTGTAGGGTGATTGTGGAGCGGAATAACCATTGCTGTTTGCCACTCTATGGGCACGTAGCCTGTGGAGAGGCTGAGTTTGAACAGTGTGCTTAGGTGAGGGGTTAGTTCATCTTTGAGCTCATGTGGGTCGCAGCCTGGGACCACCGGTCCCATTGATGCTGTGTTTTTGGCTTTAGAGAGGGCGGTTTTAACCAGTGTGTCTTCGATTTCTTTTGAAGCTAGCCTTGGATGATTTTATGAGGGATTGTAGTTTCTTGCTGATACTGATCAGGCATGTCTTCCCTTCTTGGGATTTTACTCTCTCTTTGTACTAGTTTCTTCCTTCTATTGCATAACTTGTTTATGGCAGGGGTTCACCAGACTGGTTTCCTTTTCTTGGAGGAGTGAGTCTTGGTTTTGCTAGGGATAGCACAATCCATGCATTCTTGTAGGTGCCCGTAGAGTGCATTAGTAAAGGAGTTTGCAGTTTGGGCAGAGTTATCCTGTAGCATGGGGGCTTTGAAACGTTCTACCTCTGTCTTTAGTAAAGTGAAGTTTGCTTTTGAAAAGTTTTTCATGGTGGTTTCTTTGACCGGGGGTAGGGGCAGAATGTGGATATCCAGCATGAGGGGTTGACCTCCAGTGTGGAACACCAGTCTTCCATGTTGGTGATGACCAGGTCCAATATATTGTCCCTCTGGTGGGGGTGTTGACCAGTTGATCCAGGGCATTTGAGTGTATAAATTCTAGGAAATGTTGGGCAAGGGAGTTTGTACTTTGAGTAGTTCTCCCAGTAAATGTTTGGGTTATTGAAATCACCCAATATCAGAGTGTTTGTTAGGACCTTTATCTTTCCCAGTGTTTCCAGAAATGCGGAATGGGGGTCCTGGGACATGGTGGGTGATCTGTAGCAAGCTACAATCTGAATTGCAGTTTTGCCCATTGTTAGTTGCACGTGGATGATCTCTGAAACATCGTGCTCTGCCACTAAACCTGGAGGTGTAGGTATCCTTGATGAATATGGATATGCCCCTGCCTTTTGTGTTTCGGTCCGGGTTTTGTGGCTGAAATGTATGAGATGTAGTCTGGTAGTGCTGGGGTGCTTTCTGGAGCCTTAAACCAGGTTTCTGTTACTGCACATGTATCTATTTTCTCCATACTGAGGAGTGCCTCGAGTATGTGCATTTTGAGGTTTCGACTTCTGGCATTGAGTAGCATTACCCTCAGTATTTGTTACTTATTTATCTTTATCATGTTTATCTTTTTTACTTTAATTTATTTACTTTAACTTTACTTATTTAACTTGCTTGCCTTGTGTACTCATCTGTCAAGTCTGACTGGGATAGAGCCTATTTTCAGCGGAGGCCTGGGGAGAAACTTTGCATCTGAAGAATGCTTAACACATTCTAATCACTCTCAATTTCAAGTTGAACTTACAAATATCCTGCGTCTCACTCTGTGTGGTTTCTTTTTTATTATTTCTCAGTCTTCTGGGTTTTTAATACCATGATGGGAATGGACCCCATTCCCAAGTCGAAGTATGACCAAAGTTCATGAAATTAGTATTGTTTCAATCTTTTGTCAGCCATAAGTGCTCTTTGCAGCACCTGCAGTGTGCCCAGTAATGACTCCTGCAGTTTGTACAGGGTTACATAAATTGGTAACGTGTCTAAATATGATTGTAGATTTTTTTTTTTTTTTTTTTTTTTTTTTTTTTAAGACCCATTTCTACTACTACTGGAACTATCTAAGCATCCTTCGTCCACATGGCTGTCGTTTCTGCCAAAAATCCTGATATTTTATGACTGTGTCTGTATGCAAGGCACTACTTAGTGTGGCTTTTTCAATGATCAGTGCTTTTCTTTTCATGAACCACTATATCCAGTTTTCTAGCATCTATCTTTTGAACTGTTATAATGGGTGATCCCATGTAATATAGACTTCATTTTCTACGATGCTTTGTGGCTCCTGTTTCCAGTGTTTTTTAGCCACTTTAGTACCATAATGCTTGCACAATCCCCAGTGCAACAGAATTGCCACGTTATTATGCCTTTCAGTATACAGTCCTCCTGCCATTGTCACAACCAGCAAGGAGGTGTGCAACGGTTTCCAGTTTGGTTTTACAAAACCTACATTTATCTGTTTCTCCATGTTCAGTGGACTTAGTGGGCTACGTACACGATGGCTTACAATCTTGGCCGCTAGTATTAACTTTTCATCTCTTGGTTTGAATTCACCTCTATCTAACCATTCCTGCATTTGTTCCTGATCGACACTAGGTTCAAGACGTGTTTTTATGCTTGCAACTATATTTATGCATTTTCCACATTTCTTGCCTTCTCATCTGGTCCTTCACCTTATATTCTTTTGTTTTTTTTGGCACATTCATTTGCCTGTTTTTTTATCTACTTCTGGTTTGATTCCATTCCTGCTTGATACAAATATACGCTTCTGCTAGATTAAGCAGAGAAGTTATCTTGGATTGATTCTCCTCGTGTTTTAAAACCTTCGTTTGGGTTTTGTGAGGTCATCAGATGTGTGGAGTCAGATTGCATATCTGTCCATGTAATCAATTTCTAGGAGGCCCCATCCCTCCTTTGGAGCGGGTAATATATAATATTGGTATGCACTGATTTTTATAAATCATTTGGTGAACATGAAGCATCCTTGTTTTCGTATCTTATCTAATCTTTCCAACACGTTTTGGGGTCAGTCGCTCCAAAACTGTAAATTAGGATAGGAAGAGCAAAATGGTTTATAGCTTGGATTTTGTTCCTAGATGTTAACGCGGTTTTCTGGATTAATTTGCCTTCTAGAGTATTCCTTATTAAGTTTATTCGCATTTGTTTATGCTTTGTTCCTTCATCAGTTCCCAAATATTTATACACTCTCTCTTGCTCAAGTTCTTTTATATCACATTCTTGTCCCAAAGTGATTTTTTTCTTGGTGTTGCAGCTTTCCTGCTTTAAAAGTTGCTTTTGCACACATCAATACTAAATAACCTTCTTATGTCATCTGAAAATGCTTTGACAACTTGCAGTTGTGCTTTCAGTTCCTCATCGACAATTAAGTCTTTACACTTTTGTTGTTTTCTAGGAGCCAAACTGTAGCCATGGTTTAAGCTAAGTAGACTGCCTAATGGGTTAAGGGCAAGACAGAATAACCGATGATGGTCTCAATCTGCAATATCCTCCTTTGAATTTTTATTCCTTTTTAATAATTTGTTCTTTTTATCATGGCTTAATTGCAGAGTGGTCTGGCACTGTTTCAGTCACCAATGTAGTCTGTGTAGGGTGTATTTTATACATTTTTAAGCACTCTTATTATTTTATCCATGAATGTGGGATGCTATCAAATGCTTTTTTGTAGTCAGTCCATGCCATACTTAGATTCTTCCCCTTTTTACAGTTCTCCACGGTGGCTTTAACAACAAATGATCCTTTTGTTCCATATGACTAATGGTCTTTTTGGGGTGTATGGTGGACAAAAAGTATAGCCTTTCTCTCAGAAGACACAAACAACCAGGTGCAAGGTTATATTCTCTTTGATGGTTAGACTGGGTACCAGCCTTAAAGCATTGGCTGTTGCTAGATCTGTTTGTCTCCTTTCAAAACAGGCAGTTGAAAAATTGTTTGACATCCTTGCAGCCATGTTTAGAGGACAGACCTTCTCATCTCCTTGGAGGGGAATATGCCTTTATGCATTTCCGGTTATCCAAGGTACTTGAAGATTCGTTGCGGTGACCCAGGAAAACTTGGTTATCCAGTTATTGGCCAAAAGCAATTTCCCCAAGTTTCATCGCACTCAAGATCTGTTCACGCAGTGTGAGGTGTGACTAGTGCACCCCATCTTAACACAATTACTACTGGCAGCCTGGATGATTCTGTCTTGATACGTGTTTTGGGTACTTTGTTCTAATAAATTTCAGATCACTAATCAATAACCACAGAAGCAGGATAATGACATAAAAATGAAACACTGGTGCTTTCCACCTATCTGTTAGAGAGCGGAATTTAAGGGATGGGTAATGGAAATTATTTGGGGAATTCTTAGAGAAGATAGAAATTTCTTCTGAAAATTATAGCTAGTGGTGGATAAAATTAAAATGGAGTTTAAAAATAAGGTGGAAATAAGAGATGTGGTTAAGTAAGAATTTAGAGGTACTGACAAATGTTGAAGTATTTAATGTTTTCTGTTTAAAAAAATACATCACAATACAAGCTCTGAGAAAAATGGATTCTATCAGATTTCCATTCTGTATTAAAGCTGAATCTTAACCTAGATTTCCCCAGAGGTGCTGAGAAAGCAGTCTGTGGAAAATGAGACTGCAGACATACCAAGCTTGGCTATGCCTCCTGCTCCCATGACCCTGGGGGGCTAAGGCCCCGCAGTACTGTATATTAATTCTGAGGTTGTAGCTCATCTAAGTAAGGAGAATGCCCAGAGTAATCTGTATTTTCAGATTTTGTACATATTCACACTGAGTATTGCAGTTGTAATCCTTGTATGATAAGAATAGAGTGGACACTTTTATGGTTCTAGTGTGTAATGTACAATATTTTTACTGGTGGTGGGCAGGAGTTTTCCTCCTCTTAAGGAGTTTGGATGGTGACCTGAATCTAAAAGATGCTTGCTGAGACATCCATGTTAAAGGCCGCAGATTTCCAAGGTTTCTTAGGCTTCAGCTTTTCAGAGCACTCCCCTTTGGTTTGTCGAGGATTTTTTTGACGTTTTAGGAGGCAATAAGTGCTTGTAGTGACATCTGTGTTGGAGCTATTCACTCACTTGCATAACTGATGGTGATATCAGACATTGGTTTAGCTTTTAGAACACCTGGTGGTGGGGAATTCCTGGAGCCACTGGCAGAACAAGTATTCTTGTGGGGTCTGCTGTGTGTTCTTGAAAGGTAAAGTGCTCCTTAAAAAGGAGGATTCAGGAAATACTGCCATGTTTTGTTGCACTCATTTAGAACAACCTAGTCCATAAATTCTTGTGGATTCTTTGGTATATGTTGTCAAGTATTGTAATGATACAAGATGTTAGACTTCACATGAGGAATTTAGTTTTTTTTATAAAGAACTTTTCTTGGATCAGGAGAAAACCTCAGAAGTTTACTGGCCTCAAACAGATGCCCTATGCAGACAGTCTTAAAAAAAACTACAGCTTTACTCTATCGCATATCGCCTACTCAGGGGCAATCTCTGCCTAACGTACAAAGCTATGTCAAACCCAGAGCTGTTGGACATGCTCCACTTAAAGAAATCCCAATCCCCCTGAGCTACACGCTCTAGGGACCTTACCTTGTCACCACAATAAACAGAACATGCTGGAGGGATAGATTCCTGTCCCAGAGACTTCCCATACTCTGGAACAGACTACCTATCTATGTCAAACAGAGCTCCTCATTAGCACTCTTCAAGAAAAATCTTGATTAGATGGGAAATGGGAAATTCACCCCGGGGATCACTTCTGTGGCCCTGCTCAACAGGGGCACAGGAAAATGATTTTCTTGAGTGGCGAAAGCCAGGGTACATTTTTTGGCTAGGCTTGTATGGGCCCTAGGGCCGATAGCCTAGTACATACCTATGAACTCCATTGAACATGCCTTTTTACCCCTTGCTTGATTTGGTAATTTTGTGGTAGATTGCAGCATCCCAGACAAATCTGATGTGTGTTGTCCCCTCAGACCTGCATTTTTTTACTTGAAGGCTTAGGGACTGTTCATGATGTCCTTCAAGGATGCATCTGCAGTCCTAACAAATGGGTTGTCCTGCCTCAGGCAGCCCTTCGGTCGGCCGGATTCCAAAGTCTGGGTCTGGCCTCGGCTGATGTCGCACTTCACCCGACGTCATAGCTGCTGTTAATTGGGTATAAAGGCATCAGCCGACGCAGTTTTCCTCAGTCTTTCTTGCCGCGCGGTGCCCGAAGCAGAAGATGTTCGCAAGTGCCGGTCGGCCAGATCCAGAGTTTTCTACTACCGAAGACTTCTAAAAAGCTAAGTACCCCGTTGGGGACACTCTCTTGCCTCAGCCGATGTCAGAAAAAGTAAATAATTGTTTAACGTGTGGGAAACAAATACCTCATAAGGATTTCCACTCTTACTGCCTTCCTTGCTTAGGCCCAGACCACGACGTAGCAGCTTGTCTAGCCTGTGCTTCCTTCAACCGACGGACACTTAGACGTCGGTCTGAGTTTGCGGAGGAGTTTTTTGGTCCCGCTTTTGCTTACAAAATGCCGTCGGAGACTCCGACTTAGCAATTGGCTAAAAAGCGTAAGGAAAAGGACCAACACTCGCGGTCCGCGGTTTCGGCCGAAACCACGGTTAAGCCAACCGCGAGTGTCTCTGTTTCGGCTGAAACAGAGTCCTTGGTTCTTCCTTCGGCCGAAAGCATACCTCCTACAGCCGAGGCCTCACACAGCATGACTGAATCTGCTACTGAAATTTCTCCTGCTGTAGCAGGCTCCCAGGATTTATCAGATACTGTTCCTTTAGACATATCTACTCCTGCACGTGGAGCTGCTAGGCCCCCTGCATCCATGTCTATCCAGGCTTTCTCTAGGGTTAAAGCAGCTAAATCTTCTAAGGCCTTGCCTGCTTAAAACCCCCTCACACAGGCCTAGCTCTAGTTCCCAAATGCTCAGCCTGGCAGAGGATCTCATTTCTTTGATCAGGGGATCCCAACCTCACCCTGACAGGGCCTCTCATCCCCCTCCAGAGAAGAGGCCTAGAGCAGAGCCCCCTGAACCAGTTTCTACGGATTATTCCTCTGATTCAGAACACTCAAATCCTCCTGAAGGCCCTTATTCTCCATATGAGGATTCTGACGCAGAAGACTCCATTCCTTCTGCCTCTCCTCCTGAGGAATTTTCTTTTGGGGAAACCTTGCATGCTATGAGGGAGCAATTTCAATGGCAGGGCCAGGATTTTTCAGATTCTAGGAAACGGCTAAGGACCTTTTTACATTTGCCGCAGCATAGGCCTTTAGCCATTCCTCCAGTACTAACAGTTGTGGATGATGCATTCAATGATGCTTGTACTGCCCCTGAGTCTCTTCCCCCGGCCCCTGCTAAGCCCGACAGATACTACAGGGTCCCGGACACACATTATCACTTGTATAAGGCTCCTATTGCAGATCCTGAAACTATTTCTCAGGGCCCCAAAGCTGTAGCAACTGCCAAAACCCCCCTCCCCTCTGATAGAGAATCCAGAGCATTAGAGAGATGGGGTAAAAAAGTTTATACTTCTGCTACTCTTTCGGCTAGGGCCTTAAACTGTCAATTCCACATGATTCGGTATCAGGAATTTTTGTTAGATCAGCTAAATAAAAAAACTATCCTCTCCTGAACCTATAGACCGTAAGTCCCTTCAGGATTTGGTACATAACACTCAGCAGGTCAGTAATCATTCCTTAAAATGCGGCTATGATGCACTGGAGGCTTCTTTTAGATCAGCTATGACTGGTACAGTGATCAGAAGGCATGCATGGTTAAAAGAGCAATCCTTACCAGACCATGTAAAGTCAAAGCTCCTAGATGCTCCCATGGAAAAACTCAGTTTGTTTGGCTCCCCTGCACAGCAAGTGTTAAAGAAGGTGGAAGAAAAAGCAAAATCTGTCCAAACAGTCAAGGATTTCTTACAGGTCCAGCCTCCTAGGTTTAGTAGAAATTGGCCTTCGAAGAATTGGTTCTTTCCAGACACCAACAGAGCACAAAGAGGCAGAAATAGGCGCTCAAGAGGCAGAGGTCAATCCAGAGGTGCCTACAGGGGACATCGGTGGCAGCCTAACAACCAGAGAAGTACTGCCACAGATCCAGCTACTACCACTTCCACAGGGCAGTCACAGTGACTTGGCTCTGATACCGCCTACCAGGGAACAACTGGAAGCACCCTTAGGCGGAAAGCTAGCCCTATTCTCAGTAAACTGGCATTACATTACAGGAGACAAATGGATTTTACAGACAATAGACAAAGGTTACAGGTTTCACTTCCATACTCTACCAAGGAAGAGAGGAATGCCAAACCTACCACCAAACCAAAAAACAAACGCTCTAGGACAAATCAACCACTTACTAAAGATGAGAGCTATAGAAAAGGTACCGGCTATGGAACAAGGGCAAGGATTTTATTCCAGACTTTTCCTGGTGCCAAGAAAAGAAAACCAATGGAGACCTATTCTCGACCTGTCCGCTCTGAACACTTATCTCATTGTTCCAAAATTCAAAATGCTGACCCTACAGCAACTTCTTCCCATGCTGGGCAAGGAGTCTTGGCTGGTGACTCTAGATCTCAAGGAGGCATACCTGCACGTCCCTATTCGACCAGATTGCAGAAGATACCTCAGATTTCTTGCAGGATCAGAGCATTATCAATTCTCAGCATTGCCCTTTGGCTTATCTACTGCGCCCAGAGTATTCACGAAATGCCTGGCATCAGTAATTGCTTATTGCAGGCTTCAGGGAATTCAAATTTATCCATACCTGGACGACTGCCTGATACAAGCGGACAACAAGAACAAATTAACAAAAGATTTGGAAAAGGTTATTCTCCTATTGCAGGCCTTGGGATACACAGTCAACATAAAAAAGTCAAGACTGGTACCATCCCAAAGGATTACATTCTTGGGTGCAGAACTGGACACATCAAATCAAATGGCATTTCTCACAGCAGAAAAGCAAAAACAACTACCACTCTATTTCATGGCATTAACAACGCAGAACCAGCTTACAGCAAGGAAAGTCCTGCAAGTTCTGGGTTACATGGCATCCTGCATAATATTGATCCCACATGCCAGACTACATATGAGGAAGTTGCAATGGTACCTGAGGAATTTATGGTCTCGGCACAAGCACAGCCTATAAACCCAAATTCCAATAATTCCATGCCTGAAGCAAGAATTCCAGTGGTGGGCCCAGGCCTGTCAATTGAACAAAGGACTGCCCTTCCACAGGCCTCACCCAAGCCAGACTATCACAACGGACACCTCAGACCTCGGCTGGGGGGCACACATGGCAGACAAGTGTATACAAGGCCTATGGACACAGGACCAGCTGAACCTACACATAAATCAAAAAGAGATGCTGGCAGTGAAACAGGCAATTCAGGCATTCAGACCGTTTCTTCATCAAGGTCATTTGCTGATAAGGACGGACAACACCACAGTTATGTGGTATATCAACAAGCAAGGAGGCACACATTCATATCCTCTATGCCGGATGGCAATGGACCTGTGGAATGTGGCCCTGAACCTCCACATTCAGCTCCAGGCCATATTTGTGCCAGGAAAAGAAAATATACTAGCAGACACCTTAAGCAGAACTACCACGGATGCCCACGAATGAATGCTGCATCCGGACATCTTCAAATCCATCACAAAGAAATGGGGGCTACCAGAAATAGACCTGTTCGCATCCCCACACAACCACCAATTGAGAAAATTCTGCACAAGGACATACCACCCACTTGCTTGGAAGGTGGACTCCCTATCCTTCAGTTGGGAAAACCTAACAGCATATGCATTCCCACCTCTTCCTTTGATGCACAAAGTGCTACTGAAGATCAAAGAAGATCACCCAAGGATCATACTGATAGCTCCAGACTGGCCGAGGCAGCATTGGTACCCGCTTCTGAGGAGTATGTCTCGGGCACACGCATGGCCTCTACCTCTAGTTTTTTTGCTGCTAACAGAACAACTTCAAGATCCTGCATCCAAACTTGAAAACACTGCAGCTAGCTGCTTGGAATCTTACATAAAACAGAATAACCCAGAATTATTTCAGAGGGTTAAAGACATTATCCTGGAGGCTCGCAGACCCTCCACAAGGAAGACTTATTCAGCAAAATGGAAAAGATACCTCATTTGGAGTGCAGCAAAAGGAGAAAATGCATCATTGGCAAACATAGCTAACATCCTGGAATATTTAGCAGAGCTTTTCCACAATGGACTGTCTTACTCCTCCATCAAGATTCATGCATCAGCAATTTCAGCAGAATATAACATGGATCCTCCAGTCTTCTCTCATCCTCTACTCAGGCAGTTTCTGAGAGGAATTAAAAATGTAAAGCCTCCAAGGAAACCACCTTTGCCTACATGGGACCTGAACTTTGTGCTAGAAAAGTTAACACTTCCCCCTTTTGAACCAGCAGCAACAGCAGAATTACAGTTCTTATTTTGGAAAACTGCTTTCCTGCTTGCAATCACTTCAGCAAGAAGGGTTTCTGAATTACAGGCATTAATGGCAGTACAGCCCTTCCTTATCTTCCATCAAGATAGTGTCCTTGAGAACTAACCCTACTTTTATGCCAAAGGTGGTCTCCATGGTATCATTGAACCAAGCAATCCACCTACCAACATTCTTCCCCTACCCACAGAACAGGGGGGGGAAAGACTACTGCATACCTTGGATGTACACAGGCAATTGCGCTACTACCTGGACAGAACCAAGAACAATAGAAAAACTGACCAGCTTCTGGTAGCATACGCAGCAGGAATGGAAGGAAAAGCAATTTTCAAAACAGACCATCTCAAAATGGATAGGAAATTGCATTAGATTTTGTTACTCATTTCATGGAAACACAACTCCAGAAAACATCAGACCTCACTCCACAAGGGCTACAGCCACTACTACAGCTTTCTTACGAGGAGTGGCTACCAAAGACATTTTAGAGGCTGCTACTTGGAGCTCCGTGCATACATTTGCCAAGCATTGTAATCTGCCTTTATACTCAAGATCCCGAGCAGGTTTTGCCACTGCTGTTTTGCAAGGGATCTTGGCTACACCATAATCTTTAGTGCCTCCTCCCCCAGTTTGGCTATGGTATTCTACCCATTTGTTAGGACTGCAGATGCATCCTTGAAGGACATAGTACAGTTTTGTACCTACCATAAATGTAGATGTCCGAGAGGTATGCATCTGCAGTCAGGATTACCCACCCTCCTTCCCCTCTGTGGTACTCCTAGGGTATTTGCCCATCTTGTAGCTAGCTGGGGGAATCTATTATGGTGTGTTTGTTTGTATATATGTACATACGTGTTTATTTTTGTTTGCTCTCTACTGTTTGGAATCATTTGCATTTATCCAAATTTAGCCTTCCTAGAGGGCACCTGGCATCTGGGGCAAGAAACACTGAGGAAAATGGTGTCGGCTGATGCCTTTATACCCAATTAACAGCAGCTATGACGTTGGGTGAAGTGCGACATCAGCCGAGGCCAGACCCAGACTTTGGAATCCGGCCGACCGAAGGGCTGCCTGAGGCAGGACAACCCATTTGTTAGGACTGCAGATGCATACCTCTCGGACATCTACATTTATGGTAGGTACAAAACTGTACTTTTCTTATGGGTTTCCCAAGTTTTGTACGCATTCACCTCAGTCCCTGCAAAATAGGGACATCAATCTGTATACCTCATCTGTTGATGCTTAGCATTACAGACTCCTGTTACTTTACTAAATGTATCACTGAGGTATTAAGCTTTCAGTTAAGTGTAGTTGATCAGTGGTTTAGGTTTGTTTTAGCTTTAAATGAAAACCAAATAAACTTGAACTTCCAGAATTCAAGAAACAGTAACTGGAACTTTGAGAAAAGGAGGCAAATTAGTGTAAACTATTTTTCTGCTTTCGTATAAAACAGAAAATGAGCGTTTTCTGATTAAGTTTTATATGAAAGTGGAAAATATTTACGGTAAACATATTTGCCTCCTTTTCTCAGTCATAGTTCCAGTTTGTTTTAGCTTTCTCTGTTTAGTCATGCCTGGTGTGAACAGTGGCTTTATCTGGGAAGCCCTTTGAATGTGGACTTTCCCTTTTAGCAAGGGGTCTTATTTTGTAGCTGGTAGTGCTTTTTTAACTTTACTATTAGCTGAGCAGACTCTTGACTTCATTCCTATTATATACTGTCTGTTCTCTTGAACATTAAGATGTGGAATCATTCCAGTATTAGGAGTGTATCACGCTCTTCAGCTACACCATTTATACCTTGGACAATGTGTTTCCTGCTTAAGATTGATATAGATAATTACACAGAAGCTAGCACTTTTTGCTCTTCCTTCCTCTCCAGGTTGGTGACATTGCTCTCTAATCAACCTAATCTGCCTAGTCAAGAAAATTGACACCCCCCCAGTCCATATTCTCTTGGTGTCTACCTGTTTTGTTTTTCCTCCTTCAGCTACTGTCACAGCAGTATTAGTTTAATTTTTCTGTTTTACTGGTCCTTGCTCCTTTTTCTTTCCTGAAGTCCTAAGATTTCTGCTTGCAGACTGTTGTACAGAACCATGTCCACCAGTTCCTGTTATCCCTTATAGTTGACTTGTACCCCAGTTAATGTCTTAACTGTTTAATATCCCTTTTGTGTTATCCATTTCTTTGTCCCTCAAGGATAGTTAGCTTGTTGGCTTTGGGATTTTAAAGTGCAATTGTTTTCTTCCTCCTTGAGAAGAGGTTGTAAAGCTCTACTATTAGTCTAAAGATTATATACATCCTGATTTTACTAAAATGGCTTTGAGGCACCTAAGGAGTATGGAGTGGGTGAGAGGGCTCCCTGAGTTTTGTTAACTTGTGTGCAGTTCTACTAGGAAATGGCACAGTTTTTTTTATTTTGCGTGTATAAGAACTTTGCTTACTAATTTGACGTTTTACTAGAAATGCTGAACTACTTACATAAAACTGTTCATATCCTTTGACAGGGTTATTTAAACAGAATATACTATAGGTTCATAGGTAGGTACTAGGCTATCGGCCCTGGGGCCTGTACAAGCCCAGCCAAAAAGGTACCCTGGCTTTTGCCACCCAAGAAAATTATTTTCCTTTGTCCCTGTCGAGCAGAGCCACAGAAGTGGTCCCCGGGGTGAATATCTATTTCCCATCCAGTCATCAAGATTTTTCTTTGAGTGCTAATGAGGAGCTTTGTTTGATATAGATAGGTAGTTTATTCCAGAGTGTGGGAAGTCTCTGGGACCGGAATCTATCCCTCCGGCATGTTCTGTTTATTGTGGTGACAAAGATTAGGTCCCTAGAGCGTGTAGCTTGGCAAAGAAAGCCAGGGCAAGTCTCTTTCAAATGGTTGAAGTTTTGATATTACAAATATTGAGTTAAAACACTGTCAGAACTTTTTGTTGGCAAGGAAAATTAAACAATAGGTGTGATTAGAGGTGAAAATGTCCCGCTCCCATTTTATGAGGCAATGGCTACAAAGTTTTTTTCTGTGAGTTTTCCTGTGGTCATTCAAATTTTTCATTTTACATTTGTTGAGCGGGAGTATCTGGATGAACTATTACCCTTTTTCAGTGGAGGCCCGGGGAGAAAAGCTTCAAAGATGTACAATGCAATAAAAATAGCAATACAGATAAGTTTTCAATAAAAATAGCAATAGAGAATTTTGGTAATTTAAAACATGTAAGCTACATACATGTATATTGTTGAACAGATAAAACAATACTATAAACCAAAAGGAGAATGTTAAAGTAGAATAAGTTGTATGTTTTTGGTTTAAAAAGAGTTGAGGAAATATAAGGTTTTGTATGCAGAATAGCAGAAACTTGAAAAGTATAGAAGAAGCTTTGGAGGTTGCACAAGAAACAAAATTTACCAAAACAGCAGAGGCCACCAAAGCAGACACCCAAACAACTACCACCTCACGACCCAACACATGCAACACATAGACCACACAGTCAGTGTGTCAAACAGTCACAGCCCTTAAGGCCAAACAAAATGCCAGACACACTTGTCATTGGTGATTCCATAGTCAGACACACTGACGTCCCGCTCACCAGACTGAGTAAAGAGAAGGTCACAGTAAGCTGCCTGTTGGGTGCTAGAATCTGCCACATAACGCAAGCACTCAGGTCTCTCAACAGCAGGTACAAGTACGACTCAGTCATTGTCCACGCTGGTGTCAACGACCTGAGACGTACCTCCTTGGACTACATGAAAAGGGACATCGAGGAGCTCTCTGATTATGTAGCCCAGGCAGGTATGACCCTGACCTTGAGCAGTATCCTACCTTCACCTAGAATGATGCCACAATACAGTGATAAGATGATCAGCTTTAATAATTGGCTTAAATTCTGGTGTCATTCAAAGGGGATCCAATGTCTGTCTGCCTGGGATGACATGCTGGACAAAGCCACGCTGCTTCGCAAGGGACGGCTTGCACCTGTCACCCCTGGGCTTCCGGATATTGGCAAAGGCTCTTGCCACCCCCATAGTGCCTTTTTTAGGCAAGGCTCAAATTCTAAACCTACCACCCTAGAACACCAAAAAGGAAAAAAACTAAGGGAATGCTGCTCAATGCCAGAAGTCTCAATCTCAAGATGCACGCACTCGAGGCCCTTCTCAATATGGAGAACATCGATGTTTGTGCTGTGACAGAAACCTGGTTCAAGGCTCCTGAGAGCACCCCAGCACTAACAGGTTTCTCCTCATATCATGCATTCCGGCCCCAAAATCCGGACAACACCAAGAAAGGAGGGGGGGTGTCCATATTCATAAAGGACACCCACACCTTAAGGTTGGTGGCAACGCACGATGCATCGGAGACCATCCAGGTGCAATTAACCATAGGCAAGACTGCTCTGCAATTTGTAGCATGTTACAGGCCACAAACTCAGGAACCTCACATGGCCTTCCTGAAAACATTGGAGGGGATAAATGTATCTCCAAACACCATCATACTAGGTGACTTCAACTACCCTAATATAGACTGGGAACACTACTCAAGCCCGAACACTCTAACCCAAAGATTCCTGGAGTTCATAAACTCAAATGCCATGCAACAACTAGTCACCATCCCCACAAGAGGAGAAAACATACTTGATCTCATCATCACGAACATGGGATCAAAATGTTCAACACTGGAAGTATACCCCTCACTGGTGAGATCAGATCATAAACTAATCTCGCTGGAGGTCCTCATCCCGCCCCCACCTGAAACAAAAAGACCACAGTGAAAAACTTCTCAAAAGCCGATTTCACACTTCTAAAAACTAGTGTGGTCTCCTTTAAGGCCCCTGAGCCAGTGGTAAACATTACTCAAACCGCTGAATCACTTACAAATGCCTTCTACCAGCACCTACAGGACTGCATGGATCAGGCAATCCCAAACAAAACTAAGACTCTCTGTACCAAAGGCAAGTGTCCAGTCTGCTGGACCCCAGCCATAAACAAGCTCTACAACAAAAGGAGGAAGCTACTACAAGATAGAGCAAAATCCTTGAAAGGTAAGACACCTTTGATCATTATAAGTAAAAAAACTAAGAGCTCTCATAAAATCATCCAAGGCAAATTTTGAGAGAAAAATCGCCAAGGACTCTAAAGAGAATCATAAGGCCTTCTTTAGCTATGTTAGAAACCTAGGAGGAAACTCCCAGATATGCTCAGAATTAGTTCAAAATGATGTGAAAATTACTGAACCTACACACATTGCCAACATACTGGCTGACAGGTTCAGTGCAAACTTCTCCCCCCCCTCCCCGCAAAAGGAGAGATATCTATTCCAGAGGATTGTAGCCCCCAAACATCTCCAACGCCCAGGTGAGAACTGCCCTCACTAAGGCAAAAAACACAGCATCCATGGGACCAGATGGTGTCCCCGGCTGTGTGCTTCATGAACTCAACGAGGAATTAAACCCACAGTTAGGACAGCTGTTTAATCTTAGCCTCACCTCAGGATACACCCAAGGAGTGGCGCCGCGACTGTGGTCCCACTTCATAAGGCGGTGCCTCCACAGACCCTGGAAATTACCGCCCATTAGCTTGACAAGCCTTATCTGCAAAGCCATGGAGAGGATCATAATGGAACTCCTAAATAAAGACATAGGAACTTGCAGACTTTGGATCCAACCCAGTTTGGCTTTGTCAAAGGCAGATCCTGCCTCTTAAACTTGGTTGACTTTTTCGAGACAGTCACCAAGGCCATTGATGAGGGAAAGGCAGTCCATACAGCCTACCTCGACCTGGCAAAGGCCTTCAACACAATACCCCACTCAGGTATCATCGAAAAACTCATCAGCTTGAATGTAAACCTATACATCACAAGATGGGTTGCAAACTGGCTAAGTGACAGAACCCACAGGGTCAGAGTTGCTGGAGCCATGTCAGACTCAAAGCCTGTCACAAGTGGTGTCCCACAGGGCTCAGTCCTGGGTCCACTCTTGTTCGGCATCTACTTTTCTGAAGTACAAGCAAACACAGGAGGGTTATGGCTGACAAAGTTTGCAGATGACTGCAAACTGGCCATAGTCGAAACACATCTGACACAGATATCCTCCAGAAGGGCCTCACAGAAACGGATAACTGGTGCCAGAGCCATGGCCTGAAGTTAAACGCCAAAAATGCATAGTCATACCCTTCGGGAAAAACAAGGTTACCCCTAGCTACCATATAGGTGGCAATCCACTGAGCACAGAAAGTCATCAGAGATCTGGGGACCCAGGTTGACAGTAGCCTTTCGTTTGACACTCATGTTGCTAAAGTAGTTAGGAAAACCTTCTATATCACCCACCTGATCATGAAGGGATTCACATCTAGATCAAGGGAGGTCATCGTCCCCCTGTACTCATCACTCATTAGACCTATGATTGAGTACAATGCCCCGTTCGGAATGTATCTGACCAGACACCTGCTGCAGCTTGAAAGGCCCCAAAAGTTCCTCACCAAAAGGATAAAGGGTCTCAAAAATATGTCTTATGCTGCCCGACTGAAAGAACTCCAGCTCTATTCAGTCTTGTACCGCTTGCTCAGAGGTGACCTGTGCCTGACATATAAGGCCATGTCAAACCCAGATTTGATGAATATGCTTCACCTCAAAAAATCTAGATCCCTCAGAACCACAAGGGCGGGAGACTTAAACCTTGACACGGTTATAAATAGAACGTGCTGGAGGGACAGATTCATCACCCAGAGACTCCCTATGCTGTGGAACAAAATCCCGGTACATGTGAGGCAGAGCACCTCTCTGGCCTTGTTCAAGAGGAATCTTGACCAATGGATGGGAGATTGCAGATATACCCCAGGGATTACTTCAGTGTCACTGCTTGACAGAGGCACAGCAAAATGATAGGCATAGTTTTTATTCAAACTAAAGGGGTGGCGAAAGCCACATAACTATGGGCTAGGCTTATAAATGCCCTTGGGCAGATAGCCTAGTATGAACCTATGAAGTAATTAATGGTAAGTTTTAGTAAGTTTTTACTATAAATGTAGGTAATAATCTGAAAGGGTGAGTACAATGGCAGGACCGGTGTTTTTTAAGGTGGTCTTTGGTTGCTAGCTTAAATTGTCTGGGGTGAGTCAGGCTCCTTATTTCTAGTGGGAGTTTGTTCCGTGCAGTAGGGGAATGGTAGCTGTACAAGTTGCACCCTGTGTTGGATTTGGGTTTATGGATTTTTAGTAGGTCTTGGGTTGAGCTTCAGAGAAGTCTGGTAGGGGAGTAGTGAGAGAAGATAGACTTGGGCATTAATCAGACTGATATAGGATGGAGTGTAGGATTTGGAGTTGAGATTGTAGGAACGGGTGAGGTAGTTTGGGAAAGCTCCTGTATTTTGGGGAGAGTGTGTGGTGAGATTTGTTTGTTGAGCTGCAAATCTAGCGATTTTTGTGGTAGGTTGATTCTTATTTGGTAAGTAGGGAGGAGTTTAGATTTGTGAGTATTTGGGACCACTAGGTTAAGTGTGGTAGAAGATAAGCATGGGTAAGAAATCCTAGCTTCAGTAGTTAGGAATTTGTTCCTGTACAGTAGTCCTAGCTTTGGGGTTTTCTTTTTTTTTTTTTTTTTTTTTTTTTTTTGGTACAATTGTTAATGTGAAGTTTGAATTTTTTAGTTGGTTGTCAGTGGTAATGCCAGGGAGATGTTCTTCGTGTTTCATTGTTGCAGTCATTACACTTGGATTATCCTGCTGGCAAGCTACCCTCAGTCGGCCTGAATTCCAAAGTCTAGGTCCGGTGTCTGTTGCTGTCGCCTCTTCCCTGACGTCAGTGCGCTAGGGGTATAAAAGATGCAGCTGACGCCATTTTCTTCGGTCTTTCTTGCGCGGTGCCCGAAGCAGAAGCAGTTCGCAAGTGCCCGGCCGACTCCTGAGATGTTAAGAGTTTCAGATCCGAAGTCTTCATTAAAAGCTAAGTACCCTGTTGGGGAAAACTTTTTTCTTGCTCCAGACTGATGTTAGAAAAAGTTCATTGTATCTCTTGTGGGAAGCAAATACCTTGGAAGGACTTTCATTCTTAATGTATTCCTTGCCTAGGCCCTGACCACGACATTGCTAGTTGTCTGTTTTGTGCTAGATTTAACCAGCTCACTAGTAAGCGTCAGTACGATTTTGCATTTCACTATTTTGGCAGAAGATTCAATTACATGATGCAGTCGGATAGCCATCCGATTACCGGAATTCACAAGAAACGCAAAGAAAAGGACAGGCATCCGATGTCTAAAACAGACTACGAGGCTTCCTCCAAGCAAGTTGCCGGTTCTCAGTAAGGTGCTTTCGCAGCACCTGACGCCCGCTACTTTGGACCCGCAAGCCGCTACAGACTCCCACGTGGAGTCGTCCAGGCTGCTGGAAGCTCAAAGTATTGGACCTTCGGAGACTATTCCCTCAGATGGGTCCGGAGCTGCTGAGCAGGCATCAGCTTCTGAGGGTGTTTTCAGACTTACTCAATTATACATTAAAGCGACTCCACAAGGGGGCAGATACAGACGCCCAAGAGGCAGATCCCAGCCCCAAGGTTCATACAGATCTAAACAGTGGGGTGCTTCTACCTCCAAAAGTGGAGAAGACAAATCACAGCCATATAGGAAACAGTCCCAATGACTTCCCCCTGCCTGCACCAAGCACTTATCTTCTGGCAGCACCATTAGGGGGAAAACTAGCACTTTTTTCTCAAAATTGGCACATAACCCAGGATAAATGGGTCCTAGACATAGTGTCACAAGGCTACAAGTTTCACTTCCATACCTTGCCAAGGACAAACTGTTGGCCAGACCTACCAAAACATCAATGGGCAGAGGAACAAAAACAAGTCTCATCCCTCATGGACATGAGGGCCATTCAACAAGTGGCAGAGCAAGAGCAGGGACAAGGATTTTATTCAAGACTATTCTTTGTACCAAGAAAGGACAAGACCTGGAAAACAATACTGGACCTATCAATTCTAAACACATATCTGGATATACCAAAATTCAAAATGTTGACTCTACAGCAGCTTCTGCCCATGCTGGGCAAGAAAGCTTGGCTTGTGACTTTAGACCTAAAAGAAGCATACCCCTGCATGTCCCAATCAGACAAACATGCAGAAGATATCTCTGGTTCAAAGCTGGCTCAATGCACTACCAATTCTCTGCACTGCCCTTTGGCTTATCTACTGCGCCCAGGGTCTTCACAAAGTGCCTGGCACCAGTAATTGCATTCTGCAGACAGGAATACAAATATATCCTTACTTTTGACTACTGCCTCATTCAAGCAGAGAAGAACATTCTACTACAGCATCTGGCATTTGTAAAGACATTTCTAACAGGCCTAGGGTACACAGTCAACGAAAACAAATCAAAACTAGTACCCTCTCAAGGGATAATATTCCTGGGTGCAAGCTTAAATACAACTGCCCAGGTGGCTTATCTCATGCCAGGCAAACAAAGGCAACTGACTACATATTTCAAACTGTTGGCAACATAGGCCCAGTTATCTGCAAGAAAAATTCTGCAGGCTGTGGGCTTCATGGCATCCTGCATTCTACTAATTCCATATGCGAGACTGCATATGAGGAAACTTCAATGGTACCTAAAAAGTGTTTGGGCTCAACATTACAACAGCCTGGAAACAATTACCCTCATTTCCTGCCTGCAACAGGAGTTTTGATTGGTGGGCGAAGGCTTGTCACCAAAACAAGGGACAGCCATTCACTTTACCCCCAACCAGGCAGACATTAACAATGGATGCATCAGATTATGCCGGGGGGGCTCACATGGCAGGAAGATGTATTCAAGGCACCATGGTCCGCAAACCAAATGTATCTACATATCAATCAAAAAGAGATGCTAGCTGTTCAGAATGCCCTGACAGCCTTCAAGGACCTACTTCATCCGGGACAACTACTGATACAGACACCGGTCATGTGGTATATAAACAAGCAGGGAGGCACTCATTCTTACCCCCTTTGCAGACTAGCCATGGCTTTGTGGGACACAGCATTGACTTACCAAGTACATCTGCAGGCACAATTCCTGCCAGGAAAGATGTATGCTCTGGCAGACTAAGCAGGAACCTCATGGATCCCCACGAGTGGAAATTGGATCCACAAGTCTTCAGCATGATAACAAGGAAGTGGGGATGCCCGTATATAGATCTATTTGCCTCTCCTCACAACTACCAACTAAAAAGATTCTGCACAAGGACTTATCACAAAGTCATGGAAAGTGGACGCCCTATCTTTCAGCTGGAAAAGCTTAGCAGTATATGCCTCTCCTTCCCAAGGTACTCCTAAAGGTCAGACAATAGAAGCCAAAGATGATACTGATTGCCCCAGACTGGCCCCGCCACTACTGGTATCCAATCCTAAGGAACTTGTCTCAATGCCTGGCTTGGACCTTGCCTCAAATACCTCATCTACTGTCCCAACAAAACAATCGGATCCTGCACAGCCAACTCAAGACCTTAAATCTGGCAGCATGGCGGATAATGTAGTTATACAAAGCGCACCTCTCACTAAAGCTGTGATGGATGTCATTTTGGAGGCCAGAAGGCCTAGTACCAGAAAATCTTACGCTGGAAAATGGAAGAGATTCTGTGCCTGGAACCAGGCACAAGGAATTGATACAGCTGTACCAAATATTCCTCAGGGCATTAGGCCACATTCAACCAGAGCAGCAGCCCCTTCAGCAGCCTTCCTCGGAGTACCAACCAAAGACATTTTAGAGGCTGTTACCTTGAATTCAGTGCACATCTTTACAAAGCACTATCATTTACCACTCTACTCTAAATCCAGGGCAGGCTTTGCCACTGCAGTTCTGCAGGGCCTCATAGCCGCTCCTAATGCTATTTAGCTCCAGTCTCCCAACCATAGCTTTGGGATTCAACACAAGTGTAATGACTGCAACAGTGAAACACGAAGAACATAGTACAGTTGTGTACACTTAACATAAATGTAGATGTTAGAGTGTATTCACTTTAGCAGTCCAGGTTACCCACCATCCCTCATATCTTTGCTGGAACTTATCTGCACTTCTCTAATCTATACAACCTATGTGGTGTATTTGCTTGTAGATGAAGGTATAATATATATTTGGTGCATGCATGTTTTATTAACATATTTTTAGCCTACCCTTTTGTGGGCACCTGACATCTGGGGCAAGAAAAACTGAAGAAAATGGCGTTGGCTGCATCTTTTATACCCCTGGCGCACTGACGTCAGGGAAGAGGCAGCAGCAACTGATGCCGGACCTAGACTTTGGAATTCAGGCCGACTGAGGTTAGCCTGCCAGCAGGATAACCCAAGTGTTAATGACTGCAACAGTGAATACACTCTAACATCTACATTTATGGTAAGTGTACACATCTACATTTATGGTAAGTGTACACAACTGCACTTTTTGCTTATGGGGTCTCTGTCTTATCTAAATGTATAGTAGTAATTTCAAAATTTTTATTATACCAGCATATTCCAGTATGCCTGCATGGATATCACCAGTAGTTTGATTCTACTTTGCAGGATTACTAATAATTTCAGGCTACTGAGCTATGATGACATTATACCTTTTTATAAAATGTAGACAAATTTGTCCCTATATAATTAACCTCAAAGTTATGATTTTATGTCCCAAAAGGCATAAATATTTAGATAGCCCTAAAATTTTCCTTGGTGGCATTAACTGTGACAAACCATGACTTAAACTGATAACTAAAAATTTATCAGAAAACTTGGGTACTAGTATAAAATCTATATTAGGGTAATTTAAGATTTCCAGTTGGACTTTAAACTCTCGAATGCAATATAATTCTAAGGTTACAATGTTATCCTGGAGAACACCACCACCAATTCCTAGCTGCTGTAAGATATTCGTACTTTGTACAACTTGGGAAGATTAATTCATAGCTGTGCCATACTTAGTGCTATTACAAGAGAGACTTTTCTACATTTAATATACTTGTTTGTTCATGTGCTTAATTGCATAGATGTCTTGCATTATTGTGAATACATCTTGCATCGTAGAAGTATAGTTTTATAAAGAGCACTACAGATGCAATGTTTGCTCTGAGAGTGCTGATGGCGAAGTATAGAAAGAATCAGAAGGAGTTGCCTTCTGTCTTTGAAACTTGGCGAAAGCAAATGACATGGTCATAGAGAGGAGTTGTGGTATTATATGAGGAAGTCTGGAGTGGCAGAGAAGTATGTAAGTGAGGAAGCTGGAAGTGGTTGAAGTATGCAAGCGTGGTACAGGTTATGTATGAGGGTAGTGCAACAGTGGTGAGGTCTACTGTAGGAGTGACGGATGTGTTCAAGGTGGAGGTGGAATTGCATCAAGGATCAGCTCTGAGCCCTTTCTTATCTGCAGTGGTGATGGACAGGTTGGCAGACCAAATCAGACAGGAGTACCAGTGGATGACATTGTCACCTGTAGTGAGAGTAGGGAGCAAGTTGAAGAGACCTTGGAGAAGTGGAGATGTGCTCTAGAGAAGAGAGGAGAGGAATGAAGGTCAGCAGGACTAAGGCAAGTATGTGTGTGTAAATGAGAGGGAGGATAGAGGAATGGTGAAGATGCAGGGAGTAGAGTTGACAAAAGTGAGTTTCAATAGTTTGGGATCAACAGCTCAGATTAACTGTGAGTGTGGAAGAGAGGTAAAGAAGACTACAGGCAGGGTGGAGTGGGTGGAGAAGTGTCAGTAGTGATTTGTGATAGACTGGTACCAGTAAGAGTGAAAGGGAAGGTTTACAAGAGGGTAGTGAGACCAGCTGTGTTATATGGGTTGGAGACTAAGGCATTGATGAAAAGGTGAGTCAGAGCTGGAGGTGGCAGAGTTAAAGATGTTAAGATTTGCATTGGATGTGATGATGGACAGGATTAGGAATAGGTATATTCAAGGGTCTGCTCAGGTTGGATAGTTTGGAGACAAAGCCAGAGGGGCGAGATTGCGGTGGTTTGGACATGTGCTGAAGAGGGATGCTGGGTGTATTGGAAGAAGGATGCTAAGGATGGAGCTGCCAGGTAAGAGGAAGGCCTACGATGTGGATGTGATGAGAGAGGACATGCAGATGGTTGGTGTGACAGAGCAAGATGCAGAGGATAGGAAGAAATGGAAACTGATGATCTGCTTTGGTGACCCCTAACTGGAGCAGCCGAAAATCTTTTATAGAAATATTAAATCCATTATTTGTTTTACTCCTAAAAAGGCTTTTATTTTTATACTTTAGCTTATTAAAGACAAAATGCTGCACCATATGGACTTGCGTGAAATTCATATTTGCCAACACTCTAGATCATTTTAAAATTGCGGTTGCCTGAGCCAAGTGTTAAACTGCAGTGCTTTTGTAAAACAGTAGTCATTAGTTTGTATTAAGCTTCTGTCAGTTTTTTATATGCAGTATTTATTTTCATATGCTTTATGGGTTTGAATAAGAAGTCGGTTACTCCACTTTGAGTTAATATAATCTGTCGATTTGTTTAGCTGAAGTAAAATATTTGGAGCGTCTCCAAGCTTTAACCCATATAATGCTATTATTTATTTTATCCAAGTTTTGTCTTAAGGGTTTAAACAGAGTGTACCTTTACTCACATTCAGTGTCTTATTTAGTTTAATTTCAGTAACTTATCACTTGGCGTACATTGCTTGGTTTCACAGTCTTACAGTACTGCAGTCATGATGGAGGAGCTTGGAGCATAGACAAGTCTTAGACACCTTTTTAGCTTTCTATTTTTTTCTCTAAGTTTGCCATTCTAACGTTTCCTGTTAAACTACAGAAGTGCTATTTATAAAGTGGATGGGTTTTATTTCCCCATTAAACAGTTTTCATCGCTCCCAGCTGGTAACATTAACAAAAGTATTCACGCACCACTTTTGATAGAGAGGTCATTGAATCACGTCTGTGGTTCAACTAAGGCTTTACTGTCTGTCTGTCTTCCTCCTTTTACTTTTTAACTTCATGTGCAAGTACTAGGCCAGCTGCCTTTGTCATTTTAAGCCTAGACAGTTTTCTTTTTTTGCACTCTAACCTTTCCCATTTGGCTGGAGAGTGATCTTTACCCATCACATTGTCTAATTACGCCAGTGAGAGTAAATGGATCCTTTCATAGATAATTTGCATGAGCTCAAGCAGTTAGGAGCTGCCTCAGTCTATTAGTACAGGGAGCATTCTCGGTTAAATTTTTTGTTTCCCATCCATAGATCCAAGTGCTTGAATATGGACAGTGATGAATTTTGTTTTATTTAAATGTGGAGTCTGATTTAGAGCAGCATTATCTGCAAGATATAGCTGTCCCCTCAGAACTCTTCTGTTGATAGAGAAGAGGTTTAGATCCCTAGACTGACTATATTTCTGATGCCATATGACTTGCTGATGTGTGGTAAATCCATCACTATTGGGTCAGCAACATCTTGTATGCCAGCCATGGGTCACCTCTTAGTTTGTAGGACAGAATGTAGAATAGGGCTATGAGGTGGTCCGTATAGACCATGCTTTGCTATTGCATCTTTTTAATAAGGTATCTCTCTGGGTGTTCCAGTTGTTGCATTTGTTGTCTGGACAGAACTCAAAAAGAGGAATTTTCAGTGATTTGCCCAATAAGGGCGGAGTTAAAGGGACAAGGGCACTCCTAGATAAGGACAATAATCCCTTTGGTTATAAGCTGTGCAGTATACAAAGACTATCTTAAAATAATGTATACAACTGATCCAGGCCTTCTTTTTTGGAGAAGGTTCCCCTGCACCCTAGGAGCAGGAGTGTGCAGTTAGAACTTGAAGAAAAAATATATATATATAGATATATAGATATAGATATATAGATATAGATATATGTATAGATATAGATATATGTATAGATATAGATATATGTATAGATATAGATATATGTATAGATATAGATATATGTATAGATATAGATATGTATATGTATATATATATATAGATATGTATATATATATATATATATATATATATACATACACACACACACACACACACACACACACTTGCACTTTATTCATCTGCTTTTACTGTATTTGTTCCTATTTTATTACTATGGGCATTTACTACAACTCTGAACTGAGATATATAACAATAAGCATCTTTTTATGCGCATTTAAAGTGTTTTTGATTGCATCTGCTTCATTTTCTGGGGGGTAAAAACTTGTTTCCCGCCTTTCTAGGCTAGTATAGTCCAGTTTTCAGGTTAGTGCTGAATTCAGGGCTGTGCTACAGATCTCTGTTTTCCTTCTATCCAAGTAAGGTATGGGCAGTTTTGCTGTTCACCTGTCAGAGGGGGGCTTTGAGCAGCCATAGCTGTCCCTAGAGGAGTGGTTTCAAGTCAGAAAGTAGTAGTTTATTGGTCATTTTCTATGTTTTCCATGTTAGAGAAAACGCATTTGCCTGGTTTTGTGTGCCTTGCAGCGCTGGTTAGCTAGGGTTTAACTATTCCTGGTTCCACAAAGTCTCCCCTTCAGTTTTTCCCTTGGAACTAGACAAACTTTTAACTTAAGCACTCAAGCCATTCATTTCTCAGCCCGGCACTTGCTCAAAACTCCTAGCAAGCACTTATAAACCCTAGCACTACAGAAGGACAAGGCTCTCTATTCGACCTTACCCAGACCTTCAGTAAAAGTTTACTGTACCTATCCAGGCATGTCCAAAGGGCAGTTTCAGGTGTACACTCCAATCCAACTGGTGAATCTGGGCATTTTGAGGCAATGTAACAACTGCCTCGTGTACACAGACAACCCTCTCCTCCTGCCACCAAACACTAATACATGCGAGAGATGCAATTATACAGCCAAACCTGGAGGCTAAGCTCTCTCAACCCAACACTGGATCAGACATTCAAGAGGAGAAGGGAAATACTGGCATCACACCACCAGTTTCACATAGACCCATTAAACCAGCACCAGTAAACACATGTAAATACAAGAAAACATACGACTCAAAATAAAAATCTGTAAAAACAACAGAGCCCTCCAAAGCAGACATCCAAGCAACCTCCACCCCCAACACAAACTATGAAACGCATACTTCACAAAACCATTGTGCCACGCAGTCACAGCCCTCAAGGCAAAATAACATAACCAACATCCTAGTAATAGGTAACTCTATAGTCAGGCAGACTGACTTCCCACTCACTAGGCTGAATAAGGAGAGTGTTACTGTTAGCTGCCTGTCAGGTGCCAGGATCCACCATATAACACAAGCACTCTGGTCACTCCAGAACAAGTACAAATATGACTCTCTCATTGTCCATGTTGGTATGAATGACCTGAGCCGTACCTCCCTGGACTACATGAAGAGACCTGAAGAGCTCTCTGATCACATAGCCAGGGCCGGTATGACCCTGACCCTGAGTAGCATCCTGCCCTCTCTGATAATTTTTTCTTTATACAGTGGCATCATTCTTAATTTCAACAATTGGCTAAGTTTCTGGTGTCATTCAAAGGGGATGCGGTGTTTTGTCTGCCTGGGATGACATGCTCGACAAGTCACGCTGCTTCGCTAGAGACAGCTTGCACCCATCACCCTTAGGCTTTCGAATACTGCCCAAGGCTCTTGCCACCCTCTTATTGCCTTTTTTAGGCAAGGCTCAAAAGACAAACCCACTGCCGTAAATAGCACAAGTAACAAAAATCTGAGGGTAATACTACTCCATGCCAGAAGTCTAAACCTCAAAATGCACACACTCGCACTCCTCAGTATGGAGAAAATTGATATATGTGCAGTAACAGGAACCTGGTTTAAGGCTCCAGAGAGCACCCCAGCACTACCAGTCTACAACTCGTACCATACATTTCTGCCACAGAACCCGGACCGAAATATAAAAGGTGGGGGAGTATCCATATTCATAAAGAATACTCACTACTCCAGGTTAGTGGCACAGCACGAAGCTTCAGAGATTATCCACGTGCAACTAACAAACGGGCAAAACTGCAATTCAAATTGTAGCTTGCTACAGATCAACCACCATGTCCCAGGACCCCCATTCCGCATTTCTGGAAACACTGGGTAACATAAAGGTCCTACCAAACACCTAATATTTGGGTGATTTCAACTACCCAAACATTAACTGGGAGAACTACTCCAGTACTAACTCCCTTGCCCAACATTTCCTAGAATTTGTAAACTCAAACGCCCTGGAACAACTGGTCAACACTCCCACCAGAGGTGACAACATATTGGACTGGGTCATCACCAACAAGGGCGACCAGTGTTCCACACCAGAGGTCAACCCCTCGTTGGTTAGATCTGACCATAAATCACTTTGGATATCCACATTCCACCCCCACCCTCGGGCAAGGAAACCACCGTGAAAAACTTTTCAAAAGTAAACTTCACGTTACTTAAGATGGGGGTGGAAAGTTTCAAAAGCCCCCATGCTAAAGGATAACTCTGTCCAAGCTGCAAAATCCTTTACTAATGCATTCTACAGGCACCTACAAGAATGCATGGATCGTGCTATTCCAAGCAAAACCAAGACTCACTCCAAGAAAAGGAAACTAGTCTGGTGGACCCCTGCCATAAACAAGCTATACAGTAGGAGGAGGAAACTAGTACAGAAAAGAGTAAAATCCCAAGAAGGGAAGACATCCCTGATCAGTATCGGCAAGAAACTACGATCCCTCATAAAATCGTCCAAGGCGAGCTTTGAAAGAGAACTTGCCAATGACTTCAAAGATATAACTACAAGGCATTCTTTAGCTATGTCAAGAATATAAGTGGCAATGCTCAGATCTGCTCTGAGTTAGTGCAGAATGGCACAAAATACACTGAACCAACCCATATTGCCAACATCAAGGCAGACTGGTTCAGTGCAAACTTCACCCTCAAAAGGGCCCATAACCATACCGGAAGAATGTAGAGCCCCTGAAATCAGACACTCTGGTTAAAATAGCCCTCTCCAAAGCCAAAAACACAGCATCAGTGGGACCGGACAGTGTCCCAGGCTGTCCTACACGAGCACAGACAAATTAACCCCTCACCTAAACACACTGTTCAAACTCAACCTCTCCACAGGCTCGCTACCCATAGAGTGGTGTACAGCAACAGTTATTCCGCTCCACAAAGGTTGAGTCCCAACAGACCCCAGGAATTATCGCCCTATAAGCCTGACTAGCTTGGTCTGCAAGGCTATGGAGCACACCATCATGGAACTCAGTGGAGACCTTGGCAACCTCCAAACACTGGACCCCACCCAGTTTTGGCTTTAAGGGCAGATCATGCCTTCTAAACCTGGTGGACTTCTTTGAGACCGTTACCAAGGCTGTAGACAAGGGGAAAGGAGGTACACAGCCTACCCTAGACCTCGCAATGGCCTTCGACATCATTCCCCATTCTGGTATTATAGACAAGCTCACCAGCCTGAACATAAACCCCTATGTCACAAGATGGGTTGCCAATTTGCTCACGGACAGAACTCACATGGTGAGAGTTGCGGGAGCTAGGTCTGACTCTAAACCGGTTACAAGTGGCATTCCCCAGGGCTCAGTCCTAGGACCCCTCCTGTTCGGCATGTATTTCTCAGAGGTACAGACAAGCACAGGAGGACCATAGCTGACCAAGTTCACAGTCGACTGCAAACTAGGGGCTATAATTGACTCACTGGCTGACACCGACATCCTCCAAAAGGGTCTGACTGAGATGGATACCTGGTGTCAAAATCATGGCCTCAAGCTAAATGCCAAAAAGTGCATAGTTATTCCCTTTGGAAATAAAGTACCCACAAACTACCACATGTGGTAGTCCCCTAAATACGGAAAATGTAATAAGGGATCTGGGGATCCAAGTAGATGGTAATCTCTCCTTTGATAATCACGTTGCCAAAGTGGTTAGAAAATCCTTCTCTGTGGCCCACCTAATCACAAAAGGGTTTGCATCCAGATCAAAAGAGGTCATTGTGCCTTTCTACTTCTCACTCATCAGACCCATAATAGAGTACAGTGCCCCATTTGGGATGTACCTTAAAAGACACCTGCAACAGCTGGAAAGACCACAGAAGTACCTCGCCAAGAGGATCACTGGCCTCAAACAGATGTCCTATGCAGCTCGACCTGAAGAAACTCCAGCTGTACTCTGCATACCGCCTGCTCAGAAGTGATCTCTGCCTGACGTACAAGGCCATGTCCAACCCAGAATTGATGGACATGCTCCACTTAAAGAAAACCTTATCCCCTTCAGCCACATGCTCTAGGGACCTCAACCTCACCACAACAATAAATAGGACGTGCTGGAGGGATAGATTCCTGTCCCAGAGACTTCCCATGCTTTGGAACAAGATTCCAATTTATATTAGGCAGAGCTCCTCACTAGCACTCTTCAAGAGAAACCTTGACGAGTGGATGGGAAACAAAGTTTACCCCAGGAATCCCTTCAGTGGCTCTGCTGGACCAGAGGCGCAGGGAACTAATCTAAGGGGGTGGCGAAAGCCAACACATTCTGGCTAGACTTATAAATGCCTTCAGGCAGATAGCCTAGTACCTACCTATGAACCTAAAAGTTAGATCACTGTCCACATAGGTTTGCAAATCCTGAACTGCGCCAACTCTTAGGGGCATATTGTCAGTGTAGTTCCCTAGGGTAGAGGACTTCTCTAAGGATAGAGTAATGCATTTTTTTGGCAGTTAAAGTCCATGATTTTGACACTAGCTATTTATTTGGGACAAACCTTCCTGCAGGGTGGTTGTGTTGTGGCTCTCTCTTTGCCATTTTGAAATGTCATTTTCTAGTCTTGTCAAGTTAATATACCTGGATGTTCATAATGTTTCACTGTTAGTCATTACACTTGGGTTATCCTGCTGGCAGTCTACCCGCAGTCGGCCTGAATTCCAAAGTCCTGGTCCAGCGTCGGTTGTTGTCGCTTCTTCCCTGACTTCAGTGCGCCAGGGGTATAAGATGCAGCAGATGCCATTTTCTTCAGTCTTTCTTGTTGCGCGGTGCCCGAAGCAAAAGCAGTTGACAAGTGCCAGTCGGCCGACTCCTGAGGTTTTTGTAATTGAATTTCAGATCCGAAGTCTTCAATAAAGCTAAGTACCCTGTTGGGGAAGCTTTTTTTTCTTGCTCCAGACAGATGTCAGAAAGTTAACAATTGTATTTCTTGTGGGAAGCAAATACCTCATAAGGATTTTCATTCTTACTGTTTTCCTTGCCTAGGCCCTGATCACGACGTTGCTAGTTGTCGGTTTTGTGCTAGATTCAACCAACGCACTCTTTAAGTGTCGGTACGATTTTGCTTTTCATTACTTTGGCCGCAAGTTTAACTATATAATGCCGTCTGAGCAACCGACCAGAATTCATAAGGACAAGGATAAAGAAAAGGACAGGCGTCCAAGGTCCAAAACCGACTACAAAGCCTCTTCTAGGCCAGTCGCCGGTGCGCAGTGAGGCGCTTTCGCAGCCCCTGACTCCTGCTGCCACAGGCCACCTCAGACTCCCACATGGAGACAACTAGGCCTCTGGATACTCAAGGTATTGGCCCTTCGGAAATCAATCCCTCAGATGGGTCTGGAGCCGCTGAGCAGGCATCGGCTTTTGAGGGTGTTTTCAGACCTACACAACTTTATATAAAGCCTACTTCAGCATCCAAGACAAAGTCTAATGCAGTTTTAAAGACAAGGAAACAAGTACAGCATTCTCCAGGACAGACTTCTATGCCTAAGAAACAGATGCTCAAAATGGCCGAAGACCTAATTACTTTGATCAGGGGTTCCCATCTCCCTCCTGAAAAGAGGCCTAGGCAAGACACTGAATATGATTCCTCTGATCAGGTTTCTATTTCCTCTGATTCCTCTTCAGAACAAGGATCTTCCATTCCTCCCTATGAAGATTCTGATGCTGAATATTCTGTTCCTTCAGCTTCTCCTGAGGCTTACTCATTTGGGGAAACCCTGCACACCATGATGGAGCATTTCCACTGGGATAGCCAGGATTATTCAGATTCTAAGAAAAGGCTTAGAGATTTTCTGTTACTGCCTCAGCACAGACCTCTTGCAATTCCTCTTGTTCTAGACATAGATGTATTTTCAGAGTTCGGCCTGTCCCCAGCCCCTCTACCTCCTGCACCTCTTAAGCTGGACAGATACTACAGGGTTCCAGATTCCCATAAATTTCTATATAAAGACCCTGCTGCTGACCCAGAAATTCTCACAGGGTCCCAAAGGGGTCAAGGCTGCTTCTGCTAAAGACCCTGTCCCCTCAGATTCTAGGGCTCTGGACAGATGGGGGGAGAAAAGTCTTCACTTCTGCTACCTTGGCTGTAAGGGCTTTAAATTGTCAGTTTCATATGCTCAAATATCAGCAATACTTAATGTCTTTGTTAAAACAAAAAAATGTTGACAATTTCTGAATGTTCTGAGAACAAAGAATTGCAGGATTTATTGTATGCAGCTGAACAAGTGGGAAAACATACTTTGCAATGTGGTTATGATTCACTGGAGGCCTCGTGCAGGGCCACAGTTACAGGTTCTGTTATTAGAAGGCATGCTTGGTTAAAGGAACAGAATCTGCCTGATCATGTTAAAGCAAAATTATTGGACACTCCATTACAGCATGATACTTTGTTGTTAAGGCAGAAGTGTTGAAAATGGAGGATAAAGCTAAATCTATGCAGACAGTAAAGGATTTCTTACAGGTACAGCCAACCAGATTTAGCAGGAATTGGCCCTCTAAGAATTGGTCCTTTCCAGTGGCAGACAGACCATAGAGGCAGATTCAGACACCCTAGAGGCAGGCAGCAGCCCCAGGGCTCATACAGGCCCCCAGACAATGGGGTGCTTCTACCTCCAAAAGCGGAGAAGACAAGTCACAGCCTTATAGGAAACGGTCCCAATGACTTCCCTCTGCCAATGCCAAGCACTTATCTTTTGGCAGCTCCCTTAGGGGGAAAGTTAGCACTTTTTTCTCAATTGGCACAGGATCACCCAGGACAAATGGGTCTTAAATATAGTCTCTCAGGGTTACAGGTTCCACTTTCACACCCTTCCAAAGGCAAAGGGTATGCCCGACCTGCCACACAATCAATGGGCAGAGGCACAAAAACAAGTTTAATCTCTCATGGACATGAGGGCTATTCAGCCAGTGCCGCAACAAGAACAGGGACAAGGATTTTACTCAAGACTTTTCTTAGTACCAAGAAAGGACAAAGCCTGGAGACCAATTCTGGACCTATCTATTCTTAACACTTTTCTGGACATTCCAAAATTCAAAATGTTGACTCTGAAGCAGCTTCTGCCCATGCTGGGCAAGACTGTTTGGTTTGTAACTTTGGACCACAGAGGCATACCTGCATGTCCCAATCAGACAAACTTGCAGAAGATACCTCAGATTCATAGCTGGCTCAATGCACAACCAATTCTCTGCTTTGCCCTTTGGCTTATCTACTGTGCCCAGACAAACTTGCAGAAGATACCTCAGATTCATAGCTGGCTCAATGCACAACCAATTCTCTGCTCTGCCCTTTGGCTTATCTACTGTGCCCAGGGTCTTCACAAAATGCCTGGCACCAGTAATTGCATTTTGCAGACCGAGGAATTCAAATATTTCCCTACTTGGACGACTGCCTTATTCAAACAGAGACCAAAGACATTTTTCTAAAGCATCTGGCGTTTGTAAAAAGATTGCTAATTTTGCCAAGGGTACACAGTAAACGAAAAGAAATCAAAACTAGTACCCTCTGAAGAGATGATATTCCTGGGTGCAAGCTTAAATACAACTGCCCAGATGGCTTATCTCACGCCAGACAAAGGCAACTGACTTCTTTCTTCAAAAACATGGCAACAAAGACCCAGTTATCTGCATGAAAAATTCTGCAGGCTCTGGGCTATATGGCATCCTGCTTTCTACTAATTCCATATGCAAGATTGCATATGAGGAAACTACAATGGTATCTAAAAAGTGTTTGGACTCAACATTTCCACAGCCTGGAAACATTAATTGCTCTCATTCCCTGCCTGCAATGGGAATTTCTATGGTGGGCTCAGGCCTGTCACCACAACAAGGGACAGCAATTCGCTTTACCCACAGCCAGGCAGACATTAACAGATGCATTAGATTATGCCTGGGGGGGCACACATGGCATGAAAATGTATTCAGGGCACATGGCCCACAAGCCAAATGCATCTTCATATCTATCAGAGATGCTAGCTGTACAGAATGCACTGACAGCCTTCAAGGACCTACTTCATCCAGGACAACTGCTGATAGACTGACAATACTACAGTCATGTGGTACATAAACAAGCAAGGAGGCACACATTCCTACCCCCTCTGCAGACGAGCCTTGACTTTGTGGAACACAGCATTGACTTCTCAAGTACACCTGCAAGCACAATTCCTGCCAGGAAGGACAAATACCCTGGCAGACTAAGCAGAAACCTCATGGATCCTCACGAGTGGAAACCAGATCCACAAATCTTCAGAATGATAACAGGGAAGTGGGGATGCCCAGACATCTGTTTGCCCCCCCTCACAACTGCCAGCTACAAAGATTCTGCACTCTGACTTACCACGAACAAGCATGGAAAGTGGACGCCCTTTCATTCAGCTGAAAGCCCTCTCAGTATATGCCTTCCCTCCACTGTCTCTTCTCCCCAAGGTACTCCTAAAGGTCAGACGAGAAGCCAAATGTGATCCTGATTGCCCCAGATTGGCCACGCCAGCACTGGTACCCAATCCTAAAGAGCTTGTCTCAAGGCCCAGCCTGGGCATTACCCTAAATTCCTCATTTGCTGACCCAACATAACAATCCGATCCTACACAGCCAACTCGGAACCCTAAGTCTGGCTGCATGACGGATAATGTAACCATTCAGAACACACCTCTCTCTAAAGCAGTTATGGATGTTATTTTGGAGGCCAGGAGGCCCAGCACCAGAATCTTATGCAGAAAAATGGAAGAAATTCTGTGCTTGGAACCAGGCACAATGATTTGACACGCTTGTTCCAAATATTCCTCCGATTTTACAATACCTAACTGAGATGCTGAACAAAGGCCTATCCTTCTCATCAATTAAGATCCATGCCTCTGCTATTTCAACTCATTACAATACGGACCTACCTATTTTCTGTCATCCACTGCTAAGGCAGTATCTGAGGGGCTAAAAACATAAGACCTCCAAGGAGAACTCCAATATCTGCATGGGACCTCAATTTTGTCTTGGAAAAACTCACACTGCCTCCTTTTGAGCCAGCCAATACAGCCGACAAAAAATACTTATGGAAAATCGGCTTTTCTCCTAGCAATAACTTCAGCAAGAAGAGTCTTGGAATTACAGGCACTAATGGCTGTGGAACTTTTTATTTTCTTCCATCTGACAGGGTTTCTCTAAGGACAAACCCAACATTTATGCTTAAGGTAGTGTCCAGTGTGGCCCTTAACCAAACCATACATTTGCCTACTTTGTATCCAAACCCGCAGAATAAGGGGGAGAGACTTCTGCATTCTTTGGACAAACGGACAGCTACGCTTTTACTTGGACAAGACTAAAGCTTTGACAGACTGAGCAACTCTTAGTGGCATACGCTGCAGGATCGCAAGGGAAAGCTATTTCAAAGCAGACCATTTCAAAATGGATAGGCCACTGCATTCATTTCTCCTATTCACAACATGGCAAATCAGTGCCACATTCTACCAGAGCAGCAGCCACTTCAGCAGCCTTCCTCAGAGGAGTACCAACCAAGGACATTTTGGAGGCTGCAACCTGGACTTCAGTGCACACCTTCACAAAGCACTACCACTTACCTCTTTACTCTACTCTAAATCCAGAGCAGGCTTTGCCACTGCAGTTCTGCAGGGCCTCATAGCCACTCCTAATTCTATTTAGGCCTAGCCACCCAACCTCAGCTTTAGGATTCAACCCAAGTGTAATGACCAACAGTGAAACACGAACATAGTACAGTTGTGTACCTACCATAAATGTAGATGTTAGAGTGTATTCACTGTTGTAGTCCAGGTTACTCTCCCACCATCCCCCTTTCATTGCTAGGACTTATCTGTACTTCTCTGTTCTATACAACCTATGTGGTGTATTTGCTTGTAGATGAAGTTTTATGCGCATGGTTTTTTATGATCAGAATTTTTTTAGCCTACCCTTTTGGGGGTACCTGACATCTGGGGCAAGGAAAACTAAAGAAAATGGCGTCTGCTGCATCTTTTATACCCCTGGCGCACTGACGAGGTGACGTCAACAGACGCCGGACCAGAACTTTGGAATTCAGGCCGACTGCGGGTAGCCTGCCAGCAGGATAACCCAAGTGTAATGACTGCAACAGTGAATACACTCTAACATCCACATTTATGGTAAGTACACAACTGTACTTTTCTTTTACTGTTGGTGCCTTCATCTCTTGAATCTTGAGTCTTTATAGAATCTGTGCTGTTATATGAACCTGTATGTTCACTATTTATTTGCATTGCTGTTTGCATGACTGTTATATTAAGATTTTTACTATAAAAAACTAGGTCATCCTTCCAACATTCCATAAAGGTAGCAGTAGATCTGAGTGATGCACTTTTTTTTTTCTGTTTTAACAATCTGGTTCATGTTCAGAGAATTTGCAAAATAAAATATTGTAGAGTTGCTTGAGTTTTGTACAGCTGTGACTTGTATCGGAAGTATCCTTTAGTTTTCAGTAGTTGGGTTCTCGACAGAATAGTTTGTGTTCAGTGTGTATTTAACTATAATCTCAATGATGACAAAACTATTAAAATACAAATCGGCTTTTAAATGTATAACCCAATATTTACATTTGTGAAAAAAAATTCAGCACAGATAAAGGCAGTCACTTGTCTTTAAGCATAATAACACCCAGATTTATATTTGATAACTTTCAAATTGCAGATTAGGTTGTTTATATCCCTAAATGCAACCCCTCTCCTTTCCTCTCTACTGTAGTTTTCCTTTATTTTCTTAAACAATATTTTAAAACAAGAGGCACAACCCATGTGAAAACTAGCCTTTATTGAAGATGGCCATCAGCTGCTTGTGGTGGTCAGAGGCCCTGAAAAGGTACTGTACTAAGCTGAGCCTACCCAACATCTAAAGTGTGTTGCACTTTGCAGGTACATTGCAGCATCTGAGTTGCTTGTTGCAGTACGTTTTGCCCTTTGTGCCTTTTTAAGTAAAACTTGTCTGTGTGGCATTTATTTGGTGAATGCTCTCATACTGGTTTATCAACTTCTCTGTTATTGTGCAGTATTTTCTAGTTTCAGATTCACCAAACTATCCTTTTCTTTTTGAATGGAATCTCTTAATTGTTTGTGTCTTTCGGCTTTTCCCGGTTAGGGGTCGCCACAGCGGAACTCTGGTCCGCTAATGATTGGTAGTTGATTCTTATGTGCAGAGTTACCAGCCCTGGCGCACAACCTTCAACGAGGGTACGCCCATTCACGCACGTCTCCACGCAGAAGACGTTCTAGCTGAGAATTGAACTGAACAGCGTCTTAGTGTGAGGCGACAACGCTACCGCAGTGTGTCAAATTCAGGCATTCTAATTGGTCTTGAATAGGGTAGTATATTGGGGAGAACATTTGTGCATTTAGTTCTGAGAATCTTTATTTTGTGGTGTTAAATGCTATTTGGTTGTTAATGTTTTAGTACTGTGCCGTTGGTGGGGGTTATTCCATTTTTCTTTTCAAACCTGCAAGATAGCACACAATTTGGTTATGTGTTGTAAACTTATTAAACCACAGCACAGATAAATTTAGTGTATCCTTTGTCATTGATACATAATCTGCATGTGCAGTAATTTGCACTGTGGCTACACCTCACTTTTTCTGTCTGCTGTCACAGAGATTAAAGTTTATCATTGATCTTCAGTGGTACGTGTGTCTGGGGGGGGGGGGTATGTGAAACTTTTACAAGTAGGGTGCCCCCCCTTCTCTGTTTAAACTGAAGTGGATGATGAAAAACATTTACTGATGGGATTTAAATGCTTTTTTGCACTTCACGCACCACATGTGCTGGTGCAAAAGTTGTCTGTAAACTACGGCATGCAGAGGGTGGTTGGCTGGGAATGTGGTCAACCACAAAATTCCTTATTGGGCAGTAGTTTTAGTAACTGGCTTGTTTTGTTTGCTATATACCCGCGAAGTTCACATTTCACATTCTTACTGGGATGCCGTGACCAGATTAGACAGTTTTATAACATGAGTAAAGTATATGAACTAACCAAGAAAAGGGCATTATTAGAGAGATTTTAAACTCTATTAAAGCAGCACAGTTTAAGCTGTAACATTTGGTTCATACACATTAATAGTAAGAAAATGAACACTTGCCTTCTCTTAAACCTCAGTCCTCCTGAACATAACACATGCATTCTTCCCCATAAATTCCATTATTTTTGTGAAATTTGCTTCTTCCCTTTTCTCAAGATTCCACAATGTCCTAAGCTTCCTTTATGTTGCGTATAGATTTCAATTTTTTTAGGTCAGTAGCATGGGGAAAAGTGTGTACTTCTACAACTTTGGTTTTCAGAATTTTATGAATGGCCAGATTCATATGTAACAAGTCTGTTCTTACAAATTTATGAACGTTTCATCTGCAGTTTCTTGTCAGGAAAAAATCTGCTTTAAATAACTTGGTTTTGCACAGGTCACCACTCATTGTAGTGTGCGAGACTGATATTACTAGGGCTGGTGGCCACTGGTACTGTTTTTGAGGACTGAATGGCTACATTCTCAGAATCTTTTAGATTTAAAAATGAGATTTTAAATTCTCCCTTGAATAGAGGTTGTGTTTGGCCCCTCTGCTGGAGAGGTGATCAAAAAGTGTGACGAAAGGGGCAAGCTGATCAAGGGAATCTGACCATTTTCCAAATTGTTCAAGGGTTTTTCTTTTTTTCTTTGTTCCATTTTGGTACTAAACTGATGGTCTCAACAGAATTCAGGTAAATAAACTTTTAAGAAGAAATGGCAGGGGAGTTCCTAAAAAGTGTCTAAACTCCATGAAAAAAGGACAGCCCCATATATCTGAGTATTTTAGTGACTACCACCCTGGCCCCTTTTTCTTCCAGAAAGTCTTTATCTCCATTTTCTCTTTAGCAACAGATTTGAATGATGTTCATAACCCATTTCTCTGAAGTAAAGTTTAGAGATGGTGGTGGGAGGAAATTCTTCCTTTCTAAGGGGTCATCCTTCTGCTAGATTAGACTTTCGTTCCTAGTGCCAAAGAAAAGATTGGAGACCAGTTCTGATCTTTCCTAAACCCGTTTGTGGTGGTGCCCTAACTCAGCATGGCACTTTACAACACTTACCTCTTCCAAGTTTCTTGGTAACACTAGACTTAAGATGTTTGTCTTCACATCCTTACTCATCAAGACTTCAGAAGTTTCTTAAGCTTTTGTATGTCTTTATTATATTGTCCGTTGTCTACCTTAGCTTTTGGACTATTCACTGTACCAAGAGTGTTCACAAGTGTCTGGCTCCAGGTGCAGCTTATTGCATGTAACAGGGTATCACATGATGTCCTATTCCCGTGTTGCAGTATTAATACTGTGGGATGTCCAGCCCCCAAGTGACCAGATGTCTGCTCTTGTGCAAAAGCATAAGCCTGGCTGCCGTACGTGTGTGGGACGTCACATGTAGGGCCATAAACCATGGAGTATAAATGTGACTGCATGCACAGACCCCAGAACCTTTCATCCGCAGACTACTATGCCTTCGACCCCTTTGCTCCTACTACCGAAGACTTCTAAAAGAAAAGTACCCCGTTGGGGTTTGCCTTTTCATACTTGAGCTTTAGCTTGGTTGCAGTAGTTTTCTCTAGCCGATATCGGAAAAAGAGTAAATGTAGTTGCGGGCGCCAGATTACCCACAAAGGCTCCCACGATCGCTGTCTTTTGCTTGGGTAAAGAGTGCGACCATAAGGCCTGCTCTTTGCCAGTACCCAAGCCCTTGCACAGCCCTCTGGCCACGTTAAATCTGTTTCTAGAGAACCAAAGGCTTAAATGTCTCGCGCTTAGGATGTATCCTGAGTTGGCAGCGGAAGCCGAACAACCTTGGAAGAAGGCCAAGGTCTGCAGGCTTTCTCCAGACACCGCTCTGCCTGCGGATGTTCCAACTACCATTCCAGTGGCTGAGGGACATCAGATTACTCTGGTTTCGACAGCACCTCTGGAAGAGACAGTGTCTCCTCTGGAAGAGGCAGTGTCAGTACCCACAAAGGATGTCAGTGGAGTTGTTTCAGATGTCTGACATAACTGACTAGGGGGAACCATAGCTTGACTGGCCAGTCGAGGCTTCTCCTACTGCAGCGCAGGCCTCTGTTTCTCCTCCTACCCAGACACACACCTGCTAAAAGGAAGCAGAAAACAAAACACTTGAGCCCGACGCCTCGAGCACCCCCAGACTGGGAATCCTTCACTGCTTCCTTGATGCAGGCCTTTATAGCACTTAGGCCTACAGAGCCAACTCACACCAGCATCCCTGTGCTGAGTCTTAGGCCGGCCTCTGCCTCCTCCCTGGCTTTAACCTCTACTCGGTAAGCAGTTACTCAGGAAGACCCAGACCAGTCTTACTCCTCTGAGGAATCTATCTCCTATGTCTCTGCCTCTCCCCTAGACTATTACTCACCTGACGAGGACTCCATTGAAGGGGACTCCCCACCTGAGGACTCTTTTTTTCCATTTTTGAAATAGTCTCCCCAAATGAGGAGTATTTCAAGTGGGATACTTCTTTAATCTCTGAAACCCAGAAGAGATACTTTGAGCATCTACAGCTTGACTCCCTTCACCTTCAGCCAGCCCTCCCAGCTTTCTTGGATGCCTTCACTTCTGTTTCCAAGAACCCAGACTCTCAACCTCTTGTCCCTAGGAGGCTGGATAGGTTTTATGAAGTCCCTGATGACTACAAGTTCCTAATAAAACCACCCTTGGCCGACGCATTTGTTGCAGTATCCCCAGAATGTCAGTCTAGGCAACTGCCTTCTGCTTCTCTACTGCCATCCAATAGATAAAACCATGGACAAAATGGGAAAAAAGATGTACACCTCTACCTTAGCTTTCAGAGGTATAAACTACCATTCTCACATGAAGTATGCCCTGGAGCTGGTTTCACAGGCTGCCACCTTGTTGGCTACCACCCCTGACTGTCCAGCTAAATCTGACATTTCCTCAAAATTGTCCCTGGCCACTCAAGTAGCCAGACACTGTATCAGCTGCAGCTATGATGCAGCAAAAGCAGCTGTCCGATCTGCTGCCACTGCATCAACCTTGTGCAGATACTTCTGGCTCAGACTGCAACCTCTGCCAGGTGACTAAAGCCAAGGTCATGGATGCTCCTCTGGAGGACAACCTTCTATTTGGCAAAAATGCAAGGAACTCCAGGACATTAAGCACTTGCTGGTGTCCCCAATGCCCAGATACTTAAGGAACTACCCAGCCAAAACATCCTTTGTCAGAAGGGCCCCTTCCACCTCTCGCCCTTCTACCAGACCATGTAGGAGATCTCTTGAGAACCTTATCTCAGACCTACTCAACCACGACCCCCCCCCCCAACAAAATCCTTTCAGGTTAGAGGGCGTTCCTCCTCCGTGTGATTGCCGTGCCCAAGTGCCCCTGTCCACCCACCTTTCTCAATGCTCACCCTTCTTGAAAACCATCACTAAAGATCGGTGGGTCCTTTCCATCATCCAAAAAGGATACTTTTTCCCAGAAAGAAAAACCTACACCCAATAAGGATTCCTTTCCCTCCCAAAAATCAACTCCCTCTACTTCCTGCCATCCTGCAGGAACTAGTCTAAGGAACCATAGAACCAGTTCCCTCAGGACAGGAGGGATTAGACCTACTCTCGCTTTTCTTAGTCCCAAAAAAGGATGGCCCCAGGAGACCTATCTTGGACCTCTCATAATACCTAAACCTGTTTTTACAGGTCCCCTCCTTCAAGATGCTCTCCCTTCAAATTATTTTACCCCTCATCCTATCTCAAGCCTTAATGGTCACTCTAGACCTAAAAGATGCATACTTGCACATCTCAGTCTGACCATCCCACAGGAGGTTACTACGTTTCTGTGGGCACCCTTCTCATTTTCAATTTACTGCATTGCCTTTTGGCTTGTCTACGGCACCCAGAGGCTTTACCAAGGGCTTGGCCCCAACCATCGGCCATTGCAGAATGAAGGGAATACAAATCTACTCTTACTTGGACGACATTTTCAATTTGGCAGTCAGTCCACCCTTCAGGCAAATCTGTCACCATGTCCCTTTTAAAACAACCTGGGTTTCAACCTCAACCTCCTAAAGTCCTTTCTTCCACAACAGGACAAGGTTTTCCTAGGCTGCAGAATCGGAACAGATCTCGTGAAATCCTTCTTACCACCAGACAAGGTTCAATCCCTCTCTCCCCATTTTCTAAGTATTGACAGAATTCACACCTAACTGCAAGACAGTTTCTACAAACAATAGGTCTCATGGCTGCCACCGTCCCCATGCTCCCATTAGCAAGGATGCACATGAGGAAATTCTAATGGTACTTAAAGAATGTTTGGTCACAAAACCAACATCCTCTAGACAAACTCCTCCCCCTTCTGCCCTGTCTAGAATAAGAGCTGAAGTGGTGGATTCAGTAGATCACCAACAGCCAGGGAATTCCTCTGCAGTTCCCTCCTACATGTTCTTCGTGTTTCACTGTTGCAGTCATTACGTTTGGGTAATCTGCTGACAGGTTGCCCTCAGTCTACCTGAATATCAAAGTCTTGGGTCCTGCGTCAGATGCTGTCTCCTCTTCCATGGCGTCAGGTCGTCAGGGGTGTAAAACATGCAGCCAGTGCTATTTTCTTCAGTCTTTTCTTGCTGCGCGGTGCCCGAAGCAGAAGCAGTTGGCAAGTGCCAGTCTGCAGACTCCTGAAATTTTTGCATTAGAGTTTCAGAGCCGAAGTAGTCTTCTAAAGCTAAGTACCCCGTTGGGGAAACATTTTCTTGCTCCTTACTAATGTCAGTAAAAGTTAATTGCATTACTTGTGGGAAGCAAATACCTCCTAAGTATTTTCATTTGTACTGTATTCCTTGCCTAGGCCCAGATCATAATGTGCCTTGCTGTCAGTTTTGTGCTAGATTTAACCAACGCACTCTTTAAGCGTCGGTATGTCTTTGCTTCAAAATATTTTGAAACTGATTTAATTACCCAGAAATGTCATCTGATAGCAATCCAACTACCGGGGTTCACAAAACACGCAAAGAAAAGGACAGACAGACTGTCGAGGTCCAAATCCGATGACTAAGCTTCTCCTAAGCCAGTCACTGATTTTCCGGTACTCAGTGAGGCACTTTCACAGCCCCTGATACCTGCTACTTTGGAGTCGCCGGCCTCTACCGAGACTCATGTGGAGTCCGGTATGCTGCGAGATTGAGTGTTGTACCTGCGGATGTCTCTCCCTCAGATGGGTCTGGAGCCTCTGAGCAGGCACTGGCTTCTGAGGGTGTTTTCAAGCCTCAACATTTCTATATAAAACCGCCGGCTTCAAAAACAACTTCTAAGGCTAAAAAACCGACGCATGAGCCACGTGCTCAGGCCCCTATGCCTAAAAAAACAGATTATCAAAATGGCTGAGGACTTAGCTTGATCAGGGGTTCCCAACCCCCTCCTGATAAGAGGCCTAGGCAAGACACTCATTTTGAATCTTCAGATCAGGTTTCTGTTTCTTCTGATTCCTCTTCTGATCAGGAATTTTCTGTATCACCCTATGAGGATTCAGATGCAGAAGAATCCATCCCATCTGCATCTCCTCCTGAAGATTATTCTTTTGGAGAAACCTTGCATACTAAGGGAGCATTTTCATTGGGAGAGTTAGGATTTCTCTGAATCAAAAAAAGAGGCTTAGGGATTTCCTTCCTCAGCATAGACCTTTGGCTATAACTCTTGTATTAGACATTGTAGATGTGTGTTCGGAATCCAGCATGGCTCCTGATTCCCTGCCTCCGGCTTCTAGTACGCCAGACAGATGTTACAGGTTTCCTGACTCCCACAAAATTTTATTCAAAAATCCTGCTGCTGACCCTGAAACTATCTCACCGGGTCCCAAAGGTGTTAAAGGCTCTTCAGCCAAGAATCCTGCCCCCTCTGATAGAGCTTCCAGGGCGCTGGATAGATGGGGAAAGAAGATTTATATGTCTGCTACCTTGGCAAATTAGGGCCTTAAACTGCCAGTTTCATATGCTTAAATATCAACAGCATGTTGAGGGATTATTGAAACCGAAAATGATTATTTCTGAATGTGTGGAAATGATTATTTCTGAATGTGTGGAAAACAAAGAATTACAGGAATTATTGCATGCAGCAGAACAGGTTGGAGCGCATACTTTGCAATGTGGTTTTGATTCGTTGGAGGACTCTTGCAGGGCCACAGTTGCTGGATCTGTGATTAGAAGGCATGTCTGGCTCAAGGAGGAAAATCTGCCTGATCATCATGTTAAAGCTAAATTGTTGGATGCACCTTTACAGTATGATACTCTGTCTGGTAATAAGGCAGAAGAGGTTTTAAAGAAAATGGAATACAAAGCTAAGTCTGTGCAAACTGTAAAAAGATTTCTTACAAGTGCAGCCACCCAAATTCAGTAGACACTGGCCTACAAAAAATTGGTCCTTTCCTGCATCCAACAGAGCCTCACAAGACAAATCCAGGTGCTCAAAAGGCTTTAGATATCAATCACAGGGTTCTTACAGGTCAAAGCAATGGGGTGCCTCTACCTCCAAATCTGGAGGAAACAAAGCACAATCCTACAGTAAGCAGTCTGCATCCCACCTGCCATCACCAAGCACTTATCTTTTGGCAGCCACCTTGGGGGGAAAATTAGCACTTCATGCTCAAAATTGGAAGTTAATAACCCAGGGCAAGTGGGTATTAAACTTGGTATCCCAGGGGTACAGATTTAATTTCCATACCTTGCCAGTTCCAAACAGTTGGCCAGATCTGCCACAAAATCAGTGGGCAGAGAGAGAGACGCAAGTTACATCCCTCATGGATATGGGGGCTATTCAACCAATAACAGAACAGGAAAAAGGGCAAGGGTTTTATTCAAGACTGTTCCTGGTACTCAGAAAAGACAATGCCTTGTGTCCAATATTGGATTTATCGATTTTGAACACATTCTTGGACATTCCAAAATTCAAAATGCTGACTTTACAACAGCTTCTGCCCATGCTGGGCAAGACCGCTTGGTTAGTGACTCTAGACTTGAGGCATACCTGCATATCCCAATAAGGGAATTGTGCAGAAGATTCCTCCCTTTCAAGGCTGGTTTCATAAATTACCAATTCTCTGCACTGCCCTTTGGCTTACCTACTGCGCCCAGGGTCTTTATAAAGTGCCTGGCACCAGTAATTGCATTTTGCAGACAAAGAAGCATACAAATCTACCCTTACTTGGACGACTGTCTCATTCAAGCAGAAAACAAGGACAAAGGCTTCTAACATGCCTAGGATACACAGTAAATGAAAAAATCACAACTAGTACCCTCCTCAAAAAATTACATTCCTGGGTGCAAGCTTGAATACAACTGCCCAGATGAGGCTTTATGCCAGACAAAGGCAACTGAGTATTTACTTCAAACAGATGGCAACAAAAACCCAGTTATCTGCAAGACAAATTCTGCAGGCTTTGGGGTTGCATTCACAGTCTGGAAACGGATACCTCTCATACCCTGCCTACAGCAGGAGTTTCTTTTGGTGGGCAGAGACATGTCACCAGAACATGGGACGGTCATTCACTCTACCCCCTGCCACCCAAACCCTAACTACAGACTCATCAGACTATGCTTGGGGAGCCCACCTGGCAGAGAGATGCATATGGAGCCCAAAACATATGCATCTGCATATCAACCAGAAGGAGATGTTAGCTATTTAGAATGCCCTGACAACCTTCAAAGATTTAATTCATCCCAGACAACTATTGATAGTCTGACAAACACCATGGTTATGTAGTACATAAACAAGCAGGGGGGTACACATTCCAACCCCCTTTGCAGACTAGCCATGGCATTGTGGGCACAGCCCTGACTTACCAAGTACATCTTCAAGCTCAATTCCTGCCAGGAAAACAAAACACACTGGCAGACTATCTAAGCAGAAGTCTTATGGACCCTCATGATTGTAAACTGGACCCACAAGTCTTCAAGATGATAGAGAAATGGGGGGTGGGGGTTCAGACATTGATCTGTTTGCCTCTCCTCAAAATTAACTGGACAAATTCTGCGCAAGGACTTATCACAGACAAGCATGGAAAGTGGATGCCCTATCAGTCTATGCCTTTCCTCCTCTGCCTGTTCTGTCCAAGGTCCTACTAAAGGTCAGACAGGAAAAACCAAAAATGATCCTAATTGCCCCGGACTGGTGTCACCAGCACTGGTACCCAGTTCTAAGGAATATTTCAACTCCCTCCTTGGCACTTGCCTCCAATACCTCATCTACTGTCTCAGCAGAACAATTCAATTCTGCACAATCAGCTCCAAACTCTGAACCTGGCAGTGTGGCTGATCATGTAATTATTCAAACACCACCTATCAGTAAATCCGTGATGGATGTCATTTTGGAAGCCAGAAGGCCTAGTACTAGAAAATCTTATGCTGATAAATGGAAGAGATTCTGTGCTTGGAACCGAGCACAAGGAACAGACACAGCAAAGCCAAATATTCCTCAGATTTTACAATACTTGACTGATATGCTTGACAAGGGCCTAACTTTTTCATCAATAAAAAATCCATGCCTCTGCCATCACAGCTCATTACAACACAGTGCCTGCCATCTTTTCTCATCCTCTGCTAAAACAGCATCTTAGAGGGGCCAAAAAAAAGGGGCCTCCCAGAAGATCACCAACTCTTGCATGAGACCTCAGTTTTGTGCTGGAAAAGCTCACTCTGCCTCCTTTTATATCCGTAGTAGCTGTTGGTTGAAAAGTTTTTATCTTGGAAAACAGCCTTCCTTCTGGCAATCACTTCAGTAAGAAGGGTTTCAGAACTACAGGCCCTCATGGCTGTGGAGCCTTTTATTACATTTCATCCGGACAGGGTGTCCCTCTGGACCAATCCTTCCTTTATGCCTAAGGTGGTATCCATTGTGGATCTTAACCAAACTATTCACCTACCATCCTTTTACCCAAATCAGCAGAACAAGGAAGAGCGGATTCTGCATTCCTTGGACGTACACAGACAACTAAGATTCTACTTGAACAGGACCAAATCTCTGTCTGAGCAACTACTGGTCGCATTTGCTGCAGATCAGAGGGGAAGGCTATTTCAAAGCAGACTATTTCAAAGTGGATAAGCCACTGCATTTGTTTCTGCTACTTGCATCATGGTAAACCGGTGCCCAAGGAAATTGGGTCACATTCCACCAGGGCTGCATCTACCTCAGCAGCTTTTCTAAGAGGAGTTCCAACCAAAGACATTCTAAAAGCTGCTACTTGGAGCTCTGTTCATACATCTACAAAGCATTATCATTTGCCTCTTCTAAGTCCAGGGCAGGCTTTGCCACTGCAGGTCTGCAGGGCCTTATAGCCGCTCCTAATGCTGTTTAGCTCCATCCTCCCATCCATAGCTTTGGGATTCTACCCAAATGTAATGACTGCAACAGTGAATACACTCTTAACATCTACATTTATGGTAAGTGTACACAACTGTACTTTCCTAGTCTATGCACACAGATGCATCCGACCTAGGATGGGGAGCAATCCTGCAGGGCTACAGGATACAACAGTGCTGGCTCCTGCCCTGCAAAAACAGCACATCAATGTCGGGGGAAATTACTGCTGTCCTGCTAGCTCTAAAAGTCTTCCTTCTGATGCTGTAACTGGGGTTGGTCCACATTGTCACAGTCAACACTACTGTCATGTGGTACCTAAACAAGCAGGGGGGGACAAAGGCATACCAGTTATGCCAGATAACCCTGTTAATCTGGGAAATAGCAGCAAAACACAACCTCTTTCTGAAAGCTCCATACATCCCCTCTCAGGAAAACAAGCAAGCGGACTTGCCGAGCAGAACCACTTCTCTGCACAGGGATACCTTCCTACACATGCTCCACCAGTGGAGCACACCAGAAATGGATCTGTTTGCCTCCCCCCAGAACAGGCAACTGAACAAATTTTGCAGCAGGACTTGCCACTAGCCTGGAGAGGGGAATCCTTCAGTTTTTCATGGCAGGGAATGTACCTATACGCCCTTCCTTCCTTCTGCCTTCCCTCCTTTCCTTCTAATTCAGTGTGTCCTGAAAATCAAGAAGGAACAAACAAAAATCCTGCTGGTGATTCCCTATTGGCCAAGGCAGCACTGGTTCCCCCTTCTGTGTTCACTAGCCAAGGGCAATCGCCACAAGTTACTCTACAAGCTGGACCTACTTAACTCAGTAGGGATCCCTCCCTCCACCCACAATGGTCTTTACTGCATCTAATTCTGTAGGTGATAAACTTTTGATCCCTTTTAGACAACACTACTCAGAAGGCATACTATCTGTCCTGAGGGAGGCCAGGAAACCAGCTACTAAAAAAAAAAACTACTTTTCTTAAATGGCAGAGATTTTTGAAATGGTGTTCTCTAAGAAACAAGGACCCATTCTTGGCAGATCTTCCCCTGGTCCTGAACTATACCTGCGGACTCAAGGAGGGGCTAGCTTACTCTTCTGTCAAAGTCCATCTCTCAGCCATTTCTGCATGCTTGCCTGTGCCACCTCTCCTTTCCAGACTGGATGTAAAAATTTTCCTGTGAGGGGTCTTGCACATCAGACCACCAAGAAAGCCCATCCCTCCTACCTGGGACCTCCAACTTTGTGCTGAAATAGCTTGCTCTACCCCCTTTTGAGTCCACCAGTACAGCATCTCTTCAAATGTGCACATGGAAAACCATACTGTTAGTGGCCATTGAATTACAAGCTCTGGCTGGCCCTCCTTACCAGAGGTTACCCTATGCCATAATCCCTCCTTTATGCCCAAAGTAGTTAACCAAATATCCTTAATCCAGTCTCTTCACTTCCCACTTTCTTCCTCTCCCTTACCAACTCTGAGGAGACGATTCTCCATTCCCTTGATGTACATAGGGAACTGAGATTCTGCTTGGACAAAACCAAGTCTTTCAGAAAATCTGAACTGTTCACTTCCTTCCATCCCAGGGCCTTGGGTGAGGCAGGCTGCAAACAAACCATCTCCTCCTGGATCAGAAAATCCATCCTTTTTTTGCTACTTTCATCACCACAAACTGTTGCCTCAAGGAGTGCGTCCGCATTCTACCAGAGGCATGAATTGCATCTAAGGCCTTAATGAAAGGACTAGACACAGCTTCCATCATGGAGGCAGCCACCTGGTCCACAGTCCATACCTTCACTAAGCACTACAAGCTGGACCAGGTCTCTAGAGCAAGGGCAGGATTTTTCAAGGCAATCCTACAAGGATTCCTAGATTCCTCCATCTCTGCCACCTCCCTACTTTTCTCCTAGCTGTGGTACTCTCCCACAGTATGAATACTGCAACATGGGAATAGAAGGGCATAGAATAGTTGTGTAAAATCTTACAATAACCATAGATGTCTTTCTCTTTCATGATGCAGTATTCCTTCCCACCCTCCACCCCCTGATATTCTCTATCTTCTCTGGTGTATCCCCTCACTACAGGCCATTTGCTGCAGCCCTGCAGGGCCATTTGCTTTTGCTTCTCCTTGACCTTATAGTCTCTCTTCTGGGCTTCATGTTCTGAGGTCTGCCGATGTCACATTTATACTCCATGGTTTATGGCCCTACGTGTGACGTCCCATGCACCTATGGCAGCCAGGCTTAAGCTTTTGTATATGAGCTGATGTCTGGTCGCCGGAAATCTCACAGTATGAATACTGCAACATGGAAGAGAAGGACATCTATGGTTATGGTAAGATTTTACACTATTTTCTGCATTAGGTGACTTATCTTTGCAGAGTCTTTGATAGTGTCAGGAATTGCCTGTCTTGAATGAGAGAACAGTGAAGTCTCTCTTGACTGCCTCACGCAGGATGATGTTCCCGATGTCAACTAGATACCTCTGTTCAAAGAGCTTTTCTTCCACAAGAAAAAAATGGATCCTTTTAGATCCGTTTCTAAGGTTGTCCATTCGGACTTTGGTCTGTGCAAGGTAATGCTTCAGGATTTGGGATCTCATGGCATCTTTGATTCTCATGATACCCCTGGCAAGACTGCACATGAGAAAGGTAGTGATATCTGAAATCTCATGGATCCCAGCATCTCCACCCTTTTATCTTTTCAAATCCCAGTGTTGGGGTTTGTCAGAGACATTTTGGAGGAGCAAACCGATTTTCCTTAAATCCAAGTCTCCCCTTGTCCCCCTCTGCTGCAAAGCATGTGGTCACCATGGACGCTTTGAACTTTCACAGTTTCATGAGGGATAAATGTGCAGGGATGGGGGGACCCAAAGGTCAGATGCAGACAACAAGTATCTAAGAGATGCTTGCCCTGATTAAGGCCCTCGACTCTCAAACATCTTTCGTCCCCTGGACCTCTTCAAAGTGGTTTCAGGCAATACCACAGTCAAGTGGTACATCAGACATGGGGGGAACCAGGTTGTACCCCATTTGCAGGCTAGCCATTTTAGTTTGGGATATAGTTTCATAGCAGTCTCATTCTGCAGGCATTCTACATTCCGTCAGAGCAAAATTGTGTGGCAAACAAGCTGACAAGTACCAGGGCAGACCCTTATGAATGGAAAGTAGATCAGGGGTTCTGACAACATTTGATCCCTCTGTTGGGATGGTCCTCTAGTAGATCTTTTATGGTCCATTCTGAACAGTCATTTGGTAAGTTTCTGTTCCAGGACTCTCTACAAGAAGGCTTTGAAGTCGGATGCCTTTTGGATAGGAATGTTCCTGTACACTTTTCTTCCCTTTCCGGTAATATCCAGGGTACTTCTGAAGGTCCCGAAGGACTTCCCCCGAGATCTGACTCCCTTCTTGCCTATGCAACTGTGGATGTTAAGTTGTCTTTCGCCTTCATTTCTTGCTGGTTGGGGATTTGAGCCGATCCTCTGCTCCGAATCGGCCATCTTCTATAGCTCGAGAGCAGTTTACTGGCTTGAGGCTACCCCTTATTCCATGATGCCTAGCGCTAGCTGCCCTGATCGCATTTGCCGCTTCAGCTGCGAGGTGTCGTTCTTACAAGCTCAGGCTCGTATAAGTTTCTTGTTGAATTGTTTTTTGTCAGATTAGTGCTTTTTCTGGGAGTTAATTGTTTAAATTGTAGTCTGCAACTTGTGTTAGTTTAGTGTATTGGTAGTCCTTTCCCTTAGAACTCGTTTAAGTTAGAGAGTTCTCCCCTCCCCCCACCCCTATCCCTTCTTGTAGGTTAGAGTTTAGTTGAGTCTTTCCTTCTTTCTCATCCAACTGAGAAACAAAGTGGCTTCTCAGCTGGCGACCCTTAATTCTGTAGTTAACTCCTCCATGAGGCTCATTTTCTATGCAGCCAGTGGTGCGGGTAGAGCTGCAGGTACAGGCGTGACCCTTAGAGACGCACATGGATGCGCCTGTGTAATTTTGCAAAACCCTTTAGTGTGTCCTTCACCAACACCCCTTTTGATGGTTCCTTTCTCTTTGGACCACAGGTGAAAGACACACTGACTGGATGTGAACAAGAAGGCAAGACTCTCTGCCGTGGGAGTCTGTTTTTCCACTCCTTCCAGACCATACCCAAAGGGTCAAAAAAGTGGTAAAATGGGGTTCTGAAAATCCCAGGGAGCCCTGCCTGACACACATAGCGATCCCCCCCCCCCTTGCAGGGGAGGAAACCAAACCGACACCGCCCTCGTGGCAGAGGGGGTCCACAGAACCAGGGCAGCAGAGAATCCTTCTCTGAGAAGCCCTTCCAGCATCCCTGAAGGGTTGCCCGGCTGCCTGCCTCTGGTGGCAGTCGGGGGAAGACTATCACTGTACCCAAAAGCCTGGCAGAATTTAACGAAAGACAAATGGGGTACACTCAATCATATCCGGAGGTTACAGAATTCCCTTCTTTCAACCCCCTTACCGTCAAGCAAATCCCTTCCAGATGTTCCACCCAATCTGAGGGACCAAGCAGTCATAGAAGTTTCAGAACTGCTAGAAAAGAGTCATCCAGGAAGTCCCGGCAGACCAGCATGGATCCGGAACTTACTCAAGGTTCTTCTTGGTACCAAGAAAGACGGGGGAGTGGAGACTGATTCTGGATCTCAGCAGACTAAACGAGTCTGTTCAAAGAACAAAGTTTCGGATGGTCACGCTACAGTCCATTCTACCCTTTCTCGGTCAGGACAATTGGATGTACTCCATAGATCTCCAGGATGCGTACTACCACATCAAGATGGACAGCCGCTCCAGGAGATTCCTTTGCTTCTGGCTGGGAGCCAGTCATTACCAGTTCAGAGCTCTGCCTATTGGTCTCACCACAGCTCCTAGGGTGTTCAAATGTATGGCAGTGGTCACTGCTCACCTGAGACGTCGAGGATTCCAGGTGTTTCCATATCTAGACAACTGGCTTCTTACTGCTACTACCAGGCATCAACTTCAAGCCAGGGACTACACAATCACTATTTGCTCCCAGCTAGGCATTACAATAAACTTCGAAAAATCTGCCTTGTTGCCCTGTCAATCTTATTACCTATATAGGAGCAGACTTGGACACAAGGAGTATGTCTGCAAGGCTACCGCCAGACAGGGTGAGCACAGTTCGGCAGAAAGTACAAATTTTAATGCAGTGCAAGAGAGTCCAAGTCAGGTTGGTCTTTCAAACTCTGGGTTCTATGGCAGCGGCAATTCTTCTAATCCCTCTGGCCCGCTTTCACATGAGAATTCTTCAGTGGCTTCTGTTCACACCGTGGTCTTTTCAACAGCTGCCCATGTCTCACATGATCATGATTACAGAAACTTGCAAAATGCACCTTTCCTGGTGGATGGTCTCCCCACTAGTGTCTCAGGGCAGACCATTCATTCAGCCCCCTCCGGTTGCCACAGTGACCACAGATGCCTCCATGATAGGGTGGGGGGGGGGCTTTATCAGGGCAGGACAGTCCAAGGCACTTGGCAGCCTCACGAGTACCATCTGCACATAAACGTCTTAGAAATGAGCCGTGTTCCTAGCGTTGCAAGCTCTTCAGGACTCTCCCTTCTGGGACCATTGCAGTTTAAATGGGCAACATGCCAGTGGTGTGGTACATCAACAAGCAGGGCGGAACCAGGTCCTACTCCCTATGTTGAGAAGCACTCAGACTCTGGCAGTGGGCGATCGGGCGATTTCCCATCTATTTCTGATTGCGACGCACATCCCTGGGAGGTCCAACGTCATAGTGGACAGGCTCAGCAGAGCTATTCTCATGCCTCACGAGTGGTCTCTCAGGTAACTGCGGATATGATCTTCTGCAAATGGGGGCAGCCTTGCTGCGATCTTTTTGCCACCCCCTTCAACAGCAAATGCAGCAACTACTTCTCCCTTCTGCTTCCAGGTCACTCACCCAGAGACGTTCTAGTCCACGATTGGCCTCAGGGACTTCTTTATGCCTCCCCCCCCCCCCCCGTTTCCCCTGAATCCAAAACTCATACAGAAAGCAATATCATTGGGCTGCAAAATGATCCTCATTGCCCCCTACTGGCCTTGACAGATATGGTTTCCGTTCCTGCACCATTACCTTCTCGATCAGCCCTGGACTCTGGATCCGATTCCAGACCTACTGATTCATCAGTCAGGTGGGCTGCATCAATCCCTCCAAACACTCCAGCTCACAGCTTGGTTGCTCCACTTCCAACCCTAGCCAGGCTTCCCAGCATTTCCCTGGCCGTTAGTGAGATTGTCTCCTCTCTCAAGTCCGCCACTAGAAAGACTTATGCTAGCAAATGGAAACGTTTTTCTTGTTGGGCAGAGGCTAGGAACATCCCTTTTCAGCCCCAGTACATGGTTTCTAGCAGAAGTTTTACATTCTGGGTCCGCTTCTGCTACAATCAAGGTTCAATTGGCGGCCATCTCTAACTTTCATGTTGGGTTGTCTAATGTAAACATGTTTCATAAGCTGTGTAAAGCTTTTCTCAGAGGGAGTACTCTCCTTAGAGAAATCTTAAGAGATCCCCCCCCTCCTGCTTGGGACCTTAATTATGCCCCGTTTTGAACCGGCAGCATCCTGCTCTATTAAGTTTCTATCTTGGAAAACTCTCTGGTAGCTATTACTTCAGCTAGACGAGTCTCTGAACTTCAGGCACTAAGTGTTTGTCCTCCGTACTTGGTTTTTCATAAGGATAGGGTTGCTCTGAGGACTAATCCCTCTTTCCTTCCGAAAGTTTGCTCAGAAAATAATCTGAACCAATCTATAGACCTCCCTATGTTTTTCCGTAACCACACCAACAAGGCAGAATACAAATTACACCAATTGGATGTTCATAGACAATTGCAATTTTACCTGCATACAACAAATGATATAAGGAAGTCGGACCAACTTTTTCTTACCTATGCTCGGGGCAGACAAGGTCTCCCAGTTTCCAAAGTGACCTTATCCAGGTGGTTGTCTCACATTATTACCTTCATCTATCAACTGAGAGAGTTGTCTATCAAACTGAAAGGTCATTCTACTAGGGCTTTGGCCACCTCTGTAGCCTTCCAGTCTAGGTTGCCCATGGACTCTATCTGCGCAGCTGCTATGTGGGTGAACCCTCATACCTTTATTTCTCATTACAAGTTAGATATGGTCTCCAGAAGTAGAGCTAACTTTGGTTCCACTGTTCTGAAAAGTCTGTTCCAATGAGCCGCCCAGGATTGTAGGTGCTAGGGACGCTGTCCCAACCAGCAAGAAATGAAGGCGAGAAAGACAACTTAACATGAAGTTATGTACCTACCATAACGTTCCATGTTAGTTGTCTTCATCTCGCCTTCTTTCTTGCACCCCCCCCCCATCCCCCTGTCCTATTGGACCGAGAGGAGTTCAGGTTTCACTCTGCTTAGTGTTTTCTGGTTTGTTTCCTATACTGACTTAGAGTATGACAGGTATGCTCAACCTTTTTCTTGGAGGGGTTCGTTATATAGCTATGGCTGGGGTTAGCTATTTCAAACGAGATCTGGGTAGCTAGCGCTAGGCATCATGGGATAAGGGGTAGCCTCGAGCCAGTAAACCGCTCTTGAGCTGTAGAAGATGGCAGAGTCGGAGCAGAGAATCTGCTCCGATCCCCAACCAGCAAGAAAGAAGGCGAGATGAAGACCACTAACATGAACGTTATGGTAGGTACATAACTTCTTTTTCTCCTTCCAGAAATGGCCAGGGGCAATTACCACAAGCTTCCTCACAGACGGAATCTGTTCACATAACAAGAGGCACACTTTATCAGTCATTTTTATTTTACTGAGGGCATGCAACAGGTACCAATTGAGACAAGAAAACTTCTTACTAGAAAGTCTTGTATTAGCAAATGAAAAAGCTTTCTAGTTTGTGCCAACAACATAACTACCATCTAATAGGTTCATAGGTTGGTACTGGGCTATCTGCCCGAAGGCATATATTAGCCAAGCCACGTTGTGCGGTATTCACCGCCCCTTTAGTAGTTCCCTAGACCCTTGTACTAGCAGCTAGTACCCTTGGCCCCTATCTAGTAGTGCTGTTGGTGTGATCCCGGTGTGAACTTTGTTACCCATCCACTCATCAAGGTTCCTTTTGAAGAGGAATAGTGAGGGGCTCTGTTTTATGTAGATCGGGACCCTGTTCCATAGTAAGGGAAGTCTCTGCGAAGGGAATCTATCCCTCCAGCATGTTCATGGCTAGTTCTCTGGCTTTACAATATTTGTATGTTACTGCCCTGTGGCCTTTCTTATTCCTCTGTCAAGGTTCACTTACCCATTTCAGCATGTCTGCCCCACGCAGTCTCCTCTTTCATTGTAGTTTCATGTCAAAATATTCTCAAAGGGTTTTGCATAAGAGGCCGCCAAGTAAACTGGTAGCGCCTTCTTGGGATCATAATTTTGTGTTGAAGACGACACTTGCTCTACTTCAGCTAATTAACGTGGCTGACTTGATGTTCCTAACATGGAAAACTTTTTTACTGATTCCTCTGACCCCTGTAAGAAGGGTATCTGAGTTGCAAGCTCTTGTGTTGAGTTGATGCTACCTCATTTTCTATGACAGGGTTTTTGAAAAATCTTCTTGTGTGCAAAGTGGTATTAAAGTTTACTGTGAGCCAAACCTACCATCTGCCTGTTTTTGTTTTACGGAGTTTAAAAATAAGGAAGAATGGTCTGTGGATAATCCAAGGTACGAACTGTTCTTTCTTGTTACGGTCTTGGCAAACTGCATCTTTCAGATAGTTATATCAATAGTTTCTTGTGAGGGTAAGAAAACCTGTCAAAACAGACTACTCCAAAGGGTTGACTGAGGTGATTAACAAATCTGTTCCACACATTGTCAAGACCCTCTCTACCAGGGCCTTGGCTTCATCTATGGCTTTTTGGACAGGGTTGGATTCTGGAAGTATTTTAGAAGCTGCTACTTGGCCCACGTTGCATACTTTTACAAAGCACTATAAGCTTGATTCCTTGTCTAGGCCCGAATTAAGATTTGCTAAGACTATTCTCCAGGGATTCCTGGACTCTTCTCCATCCACCTCCCAAATGTGTTAAATGTGGTAATCTGCCCATATAGCTAAGGCTACTGCAGCAGTGATCAGTATGATGAACATAGTATAGTTGTGTAAGTGCCAGTTCACATGCAACATGTTTTAAGATTTATTTTGGGGGCAGAGAACACCATGGGAAAACCTATATAAACCTTGGGAGGACATCAGACGTAGTGTAGAAGGCACTCCAGTTGAGTACTGGAGTGCCTTCTGCACAAAGTCTGGATATCCTACCAAGGTTTCCAAGGAACATAAACAGATCTATAGTGGAGTAAAGGTTAATTTTTGAGGTGCTGATTCCCAGTATTGAATCAGAACAACTTTTGATTTAATTAACTGCTATGCAGTTGGGATGAGCAGTAAATGAATATTAATGTGGAGCAAACAGAAAATTGTATTCTTTGCCTAAGTAAACATGATAATACTAAATGCTAGAATGAATTAACCTTGTGCAAGACTGATGTATTTTCTTCATTGGGTCACTTTATTTTCTTAACTGAAGAAAGAGGTAATGCACATGCCGGCTCCCTATTTTTATTTTCTTACATATATTGGCTTCTAAAAGTGGGCAACCTCAAGTAAATCGTAGATAAAGAAACTTGGAAAGCAGATAATTTGAGGTGAAATGCTCACATGTTGGAACGAAGCAGGAGCATTTTGCTTCTATGAATTGCTTTTTGAGTATCAATTTGTAGCAAGTGTTTTATCTCCTTTGGGTCGATGGGGAGAGCTACCCAGAGAGTAGATGTCAGAGAAAAATGCACATGCAGTACTGTGGAGTTTGGTTCTAGGGGTAATGAGAGTTTGTGTGATGTGTGGGTCGTGTGTAGGCTCGTATATCAAAAAAAAAAAATGTATAAATTATATATATAAATTTTTTTTTTTTTCCATGGTTTAGCTGCAAGGGGAGTAAATGTTTAGAAACTAGTTTGTAGAGTTGAGATCCTAATAGATTAGCTTTGTATCCGTCATTTTTCATTAATTTCCTCAACTGTTGGGTTTGGATCTGGTACTCTGAGTTTGACTTTGCTCCTTTTTCCAGATTGTGGGATTCTTGAACTGTTGAGCTCTTCCCTTTAACCATAATTCCCCACATACCTAACATACCCCAGCCAGAGCTTGTTTGTTGCAGTTGCGAACAGATGTGGATTGAGAGCTCTTGACCTTTAAAAGTTATGTCGTTTTTTTCACCTTAAGTGAGTTTAGATGATTAGTGTTTCACTCTTGCAGTAATCACGTGGTTTATCCATGCTGTGGTAGCCCTCGGCTGACCCAAATACCAGTGTCAATTTATTTTGCGTCTGCCACAGTCACTTGTAGTCTTGACGTCAGGTAGTCAGTGCTATAAAGCAAGGCAGCCGACTTCATTACATCAGTCTTTCTTACCATGGAGCCCGTAGCAGAAGCAGTTTGCATGAGTGCCAGCCGGTCGCTACCAGAGTTTGAATTTCAGCTGAAAAAGGCTAAATCCAAGTACCCTGTTTGGGACCCTTTTCTTGCACTAACTGATGTCTGAAAAAAGTTACTTGTCTTGCCTGTGGAAAATAGATCCCACACCGAAGCTTCCATTCTTACTGCGTCACTTGTTTAGGCCCAGACCACAACGTCTCCCGTTGCCGGTTCTTTGCCTTCTTTAATGTGAGAATCATTAGCTGTAGAGCTCTTATTGTAAACAGTTATTTTCATGTTCCATCTTTGCATTCCGATATGGTGTCAGCCAACAATCTGTGGACATTCTGAAAAAAACGGAGATAAAGATAGAGACCACACAAGGCTAAGACTTGCGACGAGACTACTGCTAAGCAGATCATCAGTTCTCCAGAGTTCAGTGAGGTGGTTTTGCAGCCCCTGATGCCCGCTTCGATATGTATGCAAGGCCTCTATCGAGAAGCTTTTCAGAGTCCAGTATGCCGCAGAAATTTTCGTAGTCTTGCAAGTCTTTGACTATTTGTGCCTCAGTTGGGAATGGAGCCACAATGCAGGCACCTGCTTCCGAGGAGGCCTTTCGCACTACTGAATCTAGACCAAAAGTCTTCTCAGACTACCGTTTCTCTCGGACTGACAGATTTTCTCAGGCCTAGAAGCCAGGCCACTCCTAGAAAATCTGCTTCTAACCACCATCTTGCTCCTGCTCCACCACCCCAAGCACAAATGCTTAAAATGGCGGAAGATCTCCTCTCCCTTATCCGGGGTAGTCGGGCCACAACTTCTAAAAGGAAAAGGCACTCTTCTCCAGAAATTGACAGAACAGGGTTCTGAGGAATCTTTCTCTTCAGATTTTGAAGAGAAACTGCAATCTCTGACTGCTTATAAGGATTCAGATATAAAGGAATCTATCCCTTCTGCCTCCCCACAGAGGGCCTTTCCTTTGGGGAAACCCTTCACACCCTCTAACATTTCCAGTGGCAATCTCAGGACTTCCCTCAGTCTAAGAAAAGGCTTAGAGAGTTTCTGGACCTGCCCCAGCACAGACCCCTGACCCATCCCCCTGTTTTAGAAGTGACTGATGTTTTCCATGAATCCAGCTTAGCCCTTGATGCCCTCCCACCCACTCCCAGTAAACCTGACGGGCATTAGAGTACCAGATTCTTAAATACCTGTACAGAAATCCTGCTTCAGACCCAAAGGTCATTACACAGGGACCTAAAGGAGCTAAGACTAGTTCTGCCAGGAATCCTATTTCTTCTGATAAGAATTCCAGAGCTCTGGACAGGGTAAAAAAGTATACACCTCTGCAACCTTGGCTATCTGAGCACTCCACTGTTGGTTCCATATGTTAAAATAGCAGCACACTTTGGAACTATTAAACAAAAGATTTCTACCTCAGATTTACTGCACTCTGCTTGTCAAGTGTCCAAACACTCATTACACTGTGGATATGACTGCCTAGAAGCCACTAGCAAGGCAGCAGTGTCCAGATCCGTCATTGGAAGACCTGCGTGGCTGAAGGAACAACCTCTCCCTGATCATGTCAAGTCTAAACTTATTCCCACCCCCTGGATAAGGAGCGCTTGTTTGGAGTAAAAGCAGAAGAGGTGCTTAAAAAGATGGAAGGCAAAGCACAATCTGTGCAAACAAAGATTTCTTTCAGAGTCAACCTCCTAGTTTCAGCAGGAACTTTTCCTCTAAGCACTGGTCCTTCCCTGCACCTAGAAGGGCTAAGGTGAGCCCTGCAGGGACAGACCATCCAGGCTCCTATCCCAGGGCAAGCAGAGAAGCAAACAGTGGACCACTTTCTGCCCCAAAGGTAAGGAGTTCTAAGCCACCCTTGTATGGCAAAAACTCCCAATGACTCCCCCTTTCCCCACTGCCCTCTCTTCACTCACCAAAAGCTAGGAGGAAGGCTCCCTTCAAAGAAAATTGCTTTAATGTAACAAAGGACCAATAGGTCTTACAGATAATTTTTCATGGATACAAATTCTCTTTCAGTGAACTCCCAGTTCCAAGAGGGTACCCAGACTTGTCTCCAAATCAGTGGGCAGAGGCATTGAAACAGGTACAGACTCTTGTATCCCAGGGGGCAGTAGAACCTGTCCCCATCAGAACAAACAGGCTTTTATTCCAGACTGTTCCTTGTTCCCAGAAAAGAGGGCGCTTGGCACTGCATCCTGGAGCTATCCATTCTGAACATCTCCTTGGTGGTCCCCAGATTCAAAATGTTAACTTTGCAGCAGCTGCTGCCTATGCTGACAAAATGCCTGGCTAGTGACCCTAGACCTAAAAGATGCCTACCTCCACATCCTCATAAGGGAATCCTGCAGGAAATTCCTGGGCTTCAGAGCAGGATCACACTTGCAGTTCTCTGCGCTGCCCTTTGTCTTATCTACTGCATCCAGAGTATTCATCAAATGCTTAGCCCCGGCCATAGCATTTTGCAGACAGAGAAATATACAGATTTACCCTTACCTGGACGACTGCCTCATTAAGGCAGAGTGCAAAGAAAAAATGCTCCAGGACCATCTGTTTGTCAAATACCTCCTAACTTCCCTAGGATTCACCATCAACTAGAAAAAAATCAAGGCAAACTCCCACCAGGAAGATCATTTTCTTGGGAGCTGTGCTAGACGCAGCATCCCAAATGGCCTTCCTATCCCCAGAAAAGCAGATCTTCCTGCCTCTCTACTTTACCCAGCTGGCTTCCAGAAGTCACCTCACTGTGAGGAAGTTCCTGCAAGCCCTGCGGTACATGGCATCTTGCTTCTTTCTAATTCCTCTAGCCAGGCTTCACATGAGACAACTTCAGTGGTATCTAAAGAACCTTTGGTGTCAGCACTGTCTCCAGAGACCTCTGTCCCTCTGATCCCATGTATAAAGGCTGAGTTTCTCTGGTAGGCAGAGGCCTGTGCCAAGAACAAGGGTCTTCCCTTCATCCTGCACTCTACCGGCCAGCCCATCTCCGATGCCTCAGACATTGCTTGGAGCACTCGCCAAGCAGGCAGGTGCACCCAAGGTCTTTGGGATGCCCAGCACCTTCCCTTACACATCAAGCAGAAAGAAATGATGGCCGTACAAAAGGCTCTGATATCCTTCAAACCCCATCTCAAGCCAGGGGTTTTCCTTACAACACATTACTGTGGTGGTGTTCGTTTTTATATCAACAAACATGGGGGGGGGGCATTCTTACCCTCTGTGCAGGCTAGCCATGCACCTCTGGCTGACAGCTGCCTCCATGGGTCTATACCTAATTGCTCAATACCTACCAGGGGTCAACACCACCCTGGCAGACCACCTACGCAGAAACTTACTGGATCTCCACAACTGGGAGCACCACAGGGAAATCTTTCTGCATATCACTCCAGAGTGGGGAACTCTGGAGGTGGATCTCTCTGCTTTGCACCTGAACCACCAGCTGCAAAAGTTCTGTACCAGGGAGTATCACCTCCTAGTGTGGAAGGTGGATGCTTGGACTTTCCCCTGAAATTCCCTCTTTGTCTACGCGTTCCCTCCTCTGCCTCTTATTCCCAAGGTACTGATCAATATAAGTGAGGAGAGACGAAAGGCCATCCTCATTGTTCCAGATTGGCCCAGACAGCATTAGTACCCCTTACTGCGCAGTCTGACTTTACAGCCCCCCAAGAAGCTTCCCCTGATCCTTAGACCTCTTGACCCAGGTGGGGGGGGGGAGAGGTACTGCACCCACACTTGCAGACTCCCAATCTTTCAGCACGGAGTATACTTTAAAAGCCAACAAGGAGTCCCTATTAAGCAAACGGGTCCTAGACATTATCACAGAGGCCAGAAGGCCCAGCACCAGAAAATCTTATGCAGGGAAATGGAAAAGATTCTGCTCCTGGAGCCAGTCCAGAGGGGTCAGTACCTCACATCCTTCCATCCCTTTTAATCTTTATTACCTAGCCGAGTTACTCAAGTGACCTCTTCTCTTAAAATCCATGCGTCAGCCATTTCAGCCCATTACAATTCAGACCAACCCCTCTTATCTCATCCTTTGATTAAACAATTCCTCCGAGGGGCTTCTAATATCAGACCTCCCAGAAGGCCTCCCACGCCAAGCTGGGACCTGAATTATGTTTTAGAAAAACTAACCTTGCCTCCTTTCGAATCTGCTACTTCAGCAGAATTGAAATCTCTCCTGGAAGACTGCCTTCCTACTAGCTATCACCTCAGCCAGGAGAGTTTCAGAGCTTCAGGCACTCATGGCTTTTGAGCCCTTCATCATTTTCCATGCAGACAGGATCTTCTTGAGGACTAACCCCTCCTTTATGCCTAAGGTGGTATCTGATGTAACCCTCAACCAGGCCATACACCTACCCACCTTCTTTCCCAACCCTCAAAACAAGGGGGAAAGAATTCTGCACTCGCTAGATGTGCATAGACAAATCGGATACTTTCTGGACCGTACTAAACCCTTCAGAAAAGTAGACCAGCTGCTTGTCAGCTTTGCCCCTGGGGCCGAGGGGAAGCCCATTTCCAAGTAAAGAATTTCCAATGGATATCATACTGTCTCCAATGTTTGTGTTTTACTGTTGCAGTCATTACATTTGGTAATCCTACTGGCAGGTTGCCCTCAGCCGGCCTGAATTCCAAAGTCTTGGGTCTTGCGTCTGCTGCTGTCGCACTTTCCTGACGTTGGGTCGTCAGGGGTATGAAAGAAGCAGCCATTGCAATTTTCTTCAATCTTTCTTGCTGCGCTGTGCCCGAAGCAGAAGCAGTTTACAAGTGCCAGTCGGCCGACTCCTGAGATTTTCATGTTTGTTTCAGATCCGAAGTCTTCAATAGTTACGTACCCCTTTGGGGGAACTTTTTTTTTTTCCTTGCTCCAGACCGATGTCGGAAAAAGTTAATTGTATTTCTTTTGGAAAGCAAATACCTCATAAGGATTTTCATTCTTACTGTATTCCTTGCCTAGGCCCTGATCACAACGTTACTGGTTGTCGGTTTTGTGCTAGATTTAACCAACGCACTATTAAGCGTCGGTATGATTTTGCTTTAAACATTTTTGGACGCCGGTTTAATTATCCTGAAATGTCAGATAGCCATCTTATTACCAGAGTTTACAAAAAACGTAAAGAAAAGGATAGACAAAAACAACCAAGGCCCAAAACCGATGAAGCTTCTCCTAAGCCAGTCACCGGTTCTCAGTGAGGCGCTTTCACAGCCCCTGACGCCCGCTACTTTAGAGTCGCAGGCTGCTACCGATTCCCACGTGGAGTCGGTCATGCCGCTGGATACTCAAGGTATTGGTACCTCAGACGCTAATCCCTCAGATGGGTCTGGAGCCGCTGAGCAGGTACCGGCTTCTGAGGGTGTATTCAGACCTAAACATCTTTACATTAAAACTGCTTCAGCTTCAAAGGCAAAGACTAAAGCACCTTCTAAAGCAAGGAAACAAAACTGAAGAGCTACGTGGACAGGCCTCTATGCCCAAAAAACAGAAGTCTCAAAATGGCCAAAGACTTGATTACCTTGATCAGGGGTTCCCATCCCCCTCCCGATAAGAGGCCTAGGCAAGACACTGACTGTGAATCTTCAGATCAGGTTTCCATTTCTTCTGATTCTTTTTCTTATCCGGAATTTTCTCCCCCCCCCCCCCCATGAGGATTCTGATGCTGAAGAATCTATACCTTCAGCTTCTCCTCCTGAGGACTTTTCCTTTGAGAAAACCTTGCATACCTTGAGGGAGCATTTCCACTGGGAGAGCCAAGATTTTTCAGAATCTAAAAAGAGGCTCAGGGATTTTCTTTTACTACCTCAGCACAGGCCTCTAGCCATTCCTCCCGTGTTACATTGTAGATTGTGTTTTCGGTGTCTAGTCTGACCCCTGACTCCTTACCCCCAGCTCCTGTTAAGCCTGACAGATATTACAGGGTTCCTGACTCACACTAGTTTCTTTTTAAAAACCCTGCTGCAGACCCAGAAACTGTTTCAAGGGTCCAAAGGGAGTTGAGGCTTCCACTGCAAAAAACCCACCCCCCTCTGACAGAGATTCAAGGGCACTGGATAGATGGGGAAAAGTTTACACATCTGCAACTTTGGCTAGAAGGGCCTTAAACTGTCATTTTCATATGCTTAAGTATCCGCAACATGTCATGGGGTTGCTTAAACAGAAAATTCTGAATGTGTAGAAAGCAAGGAAATGCAGGATTTATTGTATGCAGCAGAAAAAGTTGGAAAACATATTTTGCAATGTGATATTGATTCTTTGGAGGCCTCCTGCAGGGCTGCAGTTATGGGTTCTGTAATTAGGGGGTCTGTATTATATCCTCTAATGATTAAAGTGAACGCTGATTGATCGAACTTATTTTTGCGAAACTGCAAAATATCGAAGCAGCAGAAACTCGAATATTTTCCTTGGGAAAGAATTTGGTTGTCCGTTTCTGTTGCTTCGGTATTTTCAGTGTTATGGTGGAAAGTTACCGGTTGGAGTCAGGTAAGTGTGCGATTTGTGTGGACGTGAGTGTTACGGTGATTTAGGTGAGTTAGGGTTAAGGCTCGAGTTAGGTGTGTGTGCGATTGAGTGGACATGAGGGTTAGGGTGGATTTAAGTGAGGTTAGGGTTAGGGAGCGGGTGAGGAGTGCGATTGTGGCTGACCTTAGGGTTTGGGTTAAGGTAAGTGGGTAGTTAGTGGTGTGTGCATACTTTAGTGTAGGGTTAGGTATCAGCTTTTAGGTGCATGTGTGTGGATTTCTGTTTGTTTGGTGTGCTTGTGTTGTGTGTGTGTGTGTGTGTGTGTTTGGGATCAGCGACCCCCCCCCCCCGGAAAAAAATCGCTGATATGACATTGTAAGCTTTCGCTTAAATCAGGCCGATCAATCAGCGTTTGCTTTTTTAAGCATTCGATGATATAATATTAGACCCTAATTAGGAGGCATGCTTGGTTAAAGGAACAAAATCTGCCTGATCATGTTAGTTAAATTACTAGATGCACTTTTACAGCATGATACTTTGGTGTTAAGGCAGAAGAGGTGTTAAAGAAAATGGAGGACAAAGCTAAATCCTATGCAAACTGTCAAATATTTTTTACAAGTGCAGCCACCTAGGTTTAGTAGACACTGGCCTACAGAAAATTGGCCCTTTCCTGTGTCTGACAGACCTAAAAGGGGCAGATCCCAGGCGCAAGGTTCTTATAGGCCCAAGCAGTGGGGTGCTTTTGCCTCCAAAGCTGGAAAAGATAGATCACAAACATACAGAAAACAGTACCAATGACTTCCTCCTGCCTGCACCAAGCACTTATCTTCTGGCAGCACCCTTAGGGGGAAAATTAGCACTTTTTGCTCAAAATTTAATTGGCACATCATAACCCAGGACAAGTGGGTTCTGAACAGTGTCTCAAGGTTACAAGTTCCATTTCCATACTCTGCTAAAGGCAAACGGCTGGCCAGATCTGCCAAAAAATCAATGGGCAGAGGCACAAAAACAAGTCTCATCCCTCATGGACATGGGGGCCATTCAACAAGTACTAGAGCAAGAGCAGGGACAAGGATTTTACTCGACTGTTCTTGGTACCCAGAAAGGACAAGGCCTGGAGGCCAATACTGGACCTATCTATTCTGAACACTTTCCTGGATATTCCAAAATTCAAAATGTTGACTTTGCAACAGCTTCTGCCCTTGCTAGGCAAGAATGCTTGGCTTGTGATATTAAACCTAAAAGAGGTATACCTGCATGTTCCAATCAATCATGCAGAAGATGCCTAAGATTCAAGGCTGGTTCAATGCATTACCAATTCTCTGCACTGCCCTTTGGCTTATCTACTGTGCCCAGGGTCTTTACAAAGTACCTGGCAGCAGTAATTGCATTCTGCAGGCAGAGGAATACAAAATATATCCTTACTTGGACGACTCTCATTCAAGCAGAGAGCAAGGACATTCTTCAACATCTGGCGTTTTGTGAAAAGACTTCTAACATGCCTAGGGTACACAGTCAACAGAAATCAAAACTAGTACCCTCACAAGAGATAACATTCGTGGGTGCAAGCTTAAATACAACTGCCCAGAGGGCTTACCTCACGCCAGACAAAGGCAACTGAATACCTATTTCAAAATGTTGTCAACAAAGGCCCAGTTATCTGCAAGAAAAATTCTGCAGGCTTTGGGCTTCATGGCATCCTAATTCCATATGCAAGACTGCATACGAGGACACTTCAATGGTACCTAAAAGTGTTTGGACTCAACATTGCCACAGCCTGGAACCTGTAATTACTCTCATTCCCTGCCTGCAACAGGAGTTTAGATGGTGGGCAAAGGCTTGTCACCAGAACAATGGGCAGCCATTCACATTACCGCCAGACAGACACCAACAACAGATGCATCAGACTACGCCTGGGGAGCCCACATGGCAGGAAGATGCATTCAGGGGCATGGTCCTCAAACCAAATGCATCTACATATCAATCAAAAAGAGGTTAGCTGTTGAAAATGCCCTGACGGCCTTCAAGGACCTTATTCATCCAGGACAACTACTGATAGGCAGACAACACCACGGTCATGTGGTATATAAACAAGCAGGGGGACACGCATTCTTACCCCCTTTGCAGACTAGCCATGACCTTGTGGGACACTGCTTTGACCTACCAAGTACATCTGCAGGCACAATTCCTGCCAGGAAAGGAAAATACTCTGGCAGACTAAGCAGACACCTCATGGATCCCCACGAGTGGAAGCTGGAGCCGCAAGTCTTCAGCATGATAAGAAAATGGGGATGCCCGGACATAGATCTGTTTGCCTCCCTTCTCAATTACCAACTAAAAAGATTCTGCACAAGGACTTTTATCACACGCAAGCATGGAAAGTGGACTTTTCAGCATGGAAAGTGGACTTTTCAGCTGGAAAAACCTATCTGTATATACCTTTCCTCCACTGCCTCTCCTCCCCAAGGTGCTCCTAAAGGTCAGACAGGAGAAGCCAAAGATTATACTGATTGCACCAGACTTGGCCACACCAGTACTGGTATCAAATACTAAGGAACTTAGCTCTATACCCAGCTTGGACCTTACCTCAAATACCTCTACTACTGTCCCAGCAAAACAATCAGATCATGGACTGCCAACTCTGCATTAAACTTGGCAGCATGGTGGATAATGTAGTCATACAAAAAACACCTCAGTAAAGCTGCGATGGATGTCATTCTGGAAGCCAGAAGGCCTAGTACTAGAAAGTCTTATGTTGGAAAATGGAAGAGATTCTGTGCCTGGAACCAGGCACAAGGAACTGATACAGCGGTACCAAATATTCCTCAGATTTTGCAATATTTAACTGAGATGCTGGACAAAGGCCTATCTTTTTCATCAATTAAAATTCATGTCTCTGACGTTTTGGCTCATTACAATACAGAGCCACCAGTTTCTTTCGCAACCTTTACTAAGGCAGTACTTCGGAGGAGCCAAAAATTTAAGGCCCCCAAGGAGACTACCAATACCTGCATGGGACCTCAACTATGTCTTAGAAAAGCTCACCCTGCTTCCTTTTGAGCCAGCTGCTACTGCTGATATGAAGTTTTTGTCTTGGAAAACAGCTCTGTTCTTAGCAATTACTTCTGCAAGATGAGTTTCAGAGCTACAGGCGCTCATGGCTGTGGAATTGTTCATCATTTTTCATCCAGACAGGGTCTCCCTGAGGACAAACCCAACATTTTATGCCTAAAGTAATGTCCAGTGTGGCTCTTAACCAAGCCATCCATCTGCCAACCTTTTACCCAAATCCACAGAACAAGAGGGAGAGAATTCTACATTCTTTGGACGTACACAGCTTAGATTCTACTTGGACAGAACCAAAGCTTTCAGGAAGAGCAATTACTAGTGGCATATGCTGCAAGATCACAAGGAAAGCCCATCTCAAAGCAGACTATTTCTAAGTGGTTAGGCCACTGCATTAGTTTCTGTTTTACACCATGGCAAGCCAGTGCCTAAGGGCATTGGGCCTCATTCCACCAGAGCTGCAGCCACGTCAGCAGCCTTTCTCAGGGGAGTACCAACCAGAGACATTTTAGAGGCGGCTACTTGGTGTTCAGTACACACCTTTACAAAGCATTATCTGCCATTCTACTTTAAATCCAGGGCAGGCTTTGCCACTGCAGTTCTGCAGGGCCTCATAGCCGCTCCTACTGCTGTCTAGTTCGAGCCTCCCAACCATAGCTTTGGGACTCTACCCAAATGTAATGACTGCAACAGTGAAACGTGAAGAACATAGTACAGTTGCGTACACTTACCATAAATGTAGATGTTCCAGTGTATTCACTGTTGCAGTCCAGGTTACCTCCCACCTTCCCCTTTTTTTCTTTTGGATCTTATCTTTCCTTCTCTGATTTATCCTACCTATGTGGTCTATTTGCTTATAGATGAAGGTAAAATTTTATATTGGTGTATTTCTGAATATATAAAGTTTGGCTACCCTTTTTGGGGGCAGCTGACATCTAGGGCAAGAAAACCTGAAGAAAATGGTGCCGGCTGCTTCTTTTATACCCTTGATGACCTGACGTCAGAGAAGGGGCATCAGCAGCCGATGCAGGACCCAAGACTTTGGAATTCAGGCCGGCTGACTGCAGCCTGCCAGCAGGATTACCCAAATGTAATGACTGTAACAGTGAATACACTCTAACATCTACATTTATGGTAAGTGTACACAACTGTTCTGTCTCCTGATGACCCTTTGCAAGTGGACTCATTGTTTCTGGAGGCTTTCAGGCTTGGCCCATCTGTCTCCTGGGTGACTTCCCCCTGCTGATGAGCTTGTGGACATGGTCTCTTGGCAGGCGTTGAAGGAACTGGACACAAGCCAATTCCTATGAAACTAGGTAGACTATTTACACTGGAGTAAAGGAGTAGTGGTTGATGCCATGGTGGTTGTGGCAGACCTGAGAAAGGAACTAGCAGAACTGGGAGTGTAGGTTGTTGGACAGGTTTGGGAATCATGCCAATGTTTCAATTACCTTTACTTGGGTCACAGAATTATTTGCACATTTTTTACCAGGTTTGAGATTTGATCAAAGAACTTACCAAATCGGAATCCATGCCTTTTGAGGAAGGGAATAGAATTTCTTCACAGATGGCTACCCTTCAGTCTGTATCCAATTCATCCATGAGCCTAATCTTGCATGCTGCGGAAGGTACCTCATGGATTTGTGGGTTCAAGCATTTCCATAAGGAGAGGTGGCTGGATGCACTTGTGTGACTTTGCGGAACCATTTGTCTTTTGTCAGTGCACCCTTTGACAGAGTCTCGCTTTTTGGCCCCAAGGTAAGACACCCTCTCAATGTGTGAGCAAGAGGGGAAGACCCTGCCCACTGTGGGTGTACATTTTTCTACTCCTCAAAGCTCTTCCTGTAGAAACCAGTGAGGTGGTAGAAAAATGTGGGTTGAAAGATGTGGGTTAAGAAATCCCAGGGTCCTTTCCAGGAGTCACTGTGAGATGGTTACCTCCAGAGGTAGACAGGAAACTCAAATGGAAAACACCATCCCTGTGGCAGAGGTGCTCTTTATAACAAGGTATCTAGATATTTTTTTCTTAGATCCTACCAGTGCTTCTGAATGGAGGCCTTGCTGCCCGTCTCTCGAGGCAGTCAGTGGTCATCTTTCCCTGCAACAAAGATCCTGGCGAAATATCAAAAGAGGTTTGGTGCAGATGATATCAAGAAGTTTATATTATACCATTTTCTCAGCCCCCTTCAATGCCAAAGAAAATCACTGATTGGTTCACCCAGTCAGAGGGAAGCAGTTTCTGTAAAAATAAAAAAAAAAGCTGGTAGAAAGGAGACATCCACGAGGTCCCCCTAGACAAGAGGATCTGGAACTTGCTCAGGGTTCTTCTTGGCGATTTAAAAAAAAAAAAAAAAAAAAAAGACGGGACTTGTTTTTGGTCTCTGCAAACTGTAAATCAGTCTAAGTACACACAGTTCCAGATGGTCATGGTTCAGTCCATTCTGCCATTTCTGCACAAGGATAACTATGTGCTCAGAAGATCTTCAGGACGCGTGCTATCATATGAATGTGAACAGGTGCTCCACAGGATACCTATGCTTCTGGCTGGGAGACGGTCATTACCAGTTTAGTGCACTGCCCTTTGGTCTAACCACAGCCCCCCAGTGTGTTACGTGCATGGCAGTCATAGCAGCTCACTTGAGACTGCTCTGATTCAGTGTATTTCCTTATTTGGACGACTGGCTCCTTAACACTCCAACCAGGCATCAGCTAATTTGGTCAAGGGACTACTTACTCCACCTGTGCTCCCATGTGGGAATATCTATCAATTACAACAAGTCTCAACTCACTGACTGAAGTTTGTCTGTGTGCATTTGAATACAGTAATGCAAATAACTTGCCTTCTGCCTTGAATAAACACCATACACCTCCAGGTCAAGAAGATAGTTTAGAATTTTTCCCTTCTGGCCAGATTGCTTCGAGCCTTGGGTTCCATTGCAGCGGTAGTCACTCTTGATGATCTTCCTGTTTTACTGTTGCAGTCATCACACTTGGGTTATCTGCCTGCATGTAGCCCTCAGTCGGCCCGAATACCAGTGTCTTGGGATTTCTGCATCGGACGCTGTCGCTTCCATGACGTCAGGTCGTCAGGGGTATAAAACACGCAGCCGACGCCATTACATCTGCTTTTCTTGTAGAGCAGAGGCTGAAGCAGTTCGCAAGTGCCGGTCGGCCACCTCCTGAAATTTTCATTTTTAGAGTTTCAGACCTGAAGTTTTCTAAAAGATAAGTACTCTGTTGGGGACCCTCTTTTCTTGCTCTAACTGATGTCAGAAAAAAATTAATAATGGTCTTGCCTGTGGAAAGCAAATACCTCAGATTTTCATTCTTACTGCATTACCTGTTTAGGCCCAGACCACAAAGTTCCTCTGTCGGTTTTGTGCCTTGTTAAACGCCCAAACTACTCATCGTTGGGCTATTTTTGTCGCTAAATTCTTTAGCTGTCGTTCAGTATTCCGAAATGGCTTCGATAAGCCATCCGACTACCGATCTGAAAAAACGTAAGGATAAAGACTGCATAGGTCCCAAACTGCCGATGACGCTTCCGTTAAGCTAGTTGCCAGTCCGCCGGTACTCTGAGGTGCTTTCACAGCCCCTGATACCCACTTCTACAGATTTGCAGACCTCTACTGAGACCCATTCGGAGTCTGGTATGCTGAGAGATTCTTCTTCGACTATGGAACCTGCAGATGTCTCTACCTTGGATGGGTCTTGAGCCGCTGTGCAGGCACCGGCTTCGGAGGGTGTATTCGACTTTGTTTCAAACCAAAAATACCGAATTTCTCAGGCACAGAGTTCGCACTATGCCTAGGAAACCGACTAAAGTGCATTCTCAGGCCCCCATGCCACAGAAACAAATGCTTAGAATGGCTGAAAGACCTTATTACTTTAATTAGGGGAAGCCAGCCTTCCCCTCTTAAAGACCAAGAACAGATTTTCCTTCTGATTCTTCAGATCACAAGTCCGATGACTCTGACCGTTCTGATTACCAGGACATACCTTTATTTTCCTATGAAGATTCTGATGCAGAGGATTCCATTCCCTCTGCTTCCCGACCAGTGAGTTTTTCTTTTGGTGAAACCCTGCATACCCTCTGAGAGCATTTCCGCTGGGAGTTCCAGGACTACCCACAGTCCAAAAAGACTTGGTGAATTTTTAAACTTGCCTCAGCACAGGCCTCTAGCTATCCATCCTGTTATGGAAATTGTAGATTGTCTTCATGGAATCAAGCCTTACCCCTGATACTTTGCCTCCAGCTCCCAGGAAACCTGACTCCCACAAATTCATCCTTAAGAATCCTGCTGTGGATCCAGAGACCATTTCCCAGGGACCTAAAGGCATTAAGGCTACTACAGCCAAAAACCCTACCCCCTTCAGACAGAGATTCTAGGGCTTTAGACAGATGTACACCTGTGCTACTCTTGCCATCAGGGCTTTAAATTATCAGTTTCATATGTTAAAGTATCAGCAACATATTATGGAGCTAATTATGCAGAAAATTATATTGATTTCTGATTGTGCAGAACATTAAGATTTACAAGAGTTAATGCATTCTGCTAACCAAGTTGGAAAACCTACTTTGCAATGTGGTTTTGATGCCTTAGAAGCGTCTTGCAGGGCTGCTGTCACTGGGTCTGTTCGTAGAAGGCATGCTTGGCTTAAGGAACGAATCCTGCCAGACCATGTCTAAGCAAAATTACTAGATGCTCCATTAAACCAAGAACATCTGTTTGACACTAAAGCAGAAGTCCTCAAAAAGATGGAGGAAAAAGCGAAGTCTCTGCAAACTGTTAAAGATATCCTACAGGTACAGCCACCTAGTTTCAGTAGGTATTGGCCTTCAAAAGAACTGGTCTTTTCCAGTCGCTCCCAGACCTTCTCAGTCCAATCCCAGGGGCAGCAGACCACCAAGACTACAGTCTCAGGGTATGCACTGATCTAAACGATGGAGTTCTCCCACCTCAAAAACAGGGAGTAGTAAACCACCATCCTGTGGTAAAATTTCACAATGACTTATCCTTAATTCTTCCAAGCCTTGCCCAAGTACTTGCACCCTTAGGAGGAAAACTAGCCCTGCATGCAAAAAACTGGGAGTACATTACCCAGGACAGAGGGTTCTTGAACATTGTATCCCAGGGATACAAATTCTGCTTCCACTCACTGCCAACCCCAAGCAGATGGCCAGACCTCCCACCAAACCAGTGGGCAGAAGCCCAAAAGCAAGTACTTTCTCCTCTCAGTATCAAGGCTATTCAACCTGTCCCAGCAGAGGAAAGGGGACAAGGTTTTTACTCCAGACTGTTTCTGGTACCCAGAAAAGAAAACTCTTGGTGCCCTATCGTGGATCTGTCTATTCTCAACACCTTCCTGGTGGTTCCAAGATTCAAAATGCTTACTCTCCTTATCTGCACATCCCCATAAGGGAATCTTGCAGGAAATATCTACGTTTCAGAGCAGGCTGTATGCACGGTCAGATGTTCATCGTGCATACAGCTGCAGTCATAACAGATGGGTTTTCCTGCCGTCAGGCGGGTCCTCTGTCGGCCGAATTCCAAAGTCTAGGTCCGGCGTCGGTTGTCGTCTATTCTTCCCTGACGTCAGTGTGACAGGGGTATAAAAGAACCAGCCGACGCCGTTTTCTTCAGTCTTTTTTGCCGCGCGGTGCCCGAAGCAGAAGCAGTTCGCAAGTGCCGGTCGGCCAGCTCCTGAGATTACGAATATCTGCAACAGAAGTATTCTTGAAAGCTAAGTACCCCGTTGGGGAAACTTTTCTTGCCTCAGCCCGATGTCAGACAAAGTTAATAATTGTATTTCATGTGGGAAGCAAATACCGCATAAGGATTTTCATTCCCTCTGCATTCCTTGCTTAGGCGCAGACCACAACGTCTTGGCCTGTCGTTTTTGTGCTACATTCAACAAACGCACTATTAAGCGTCGGGCGGAGTTCGCCCAGCACTTTTTTGGCAAAAACTTTAACTACATAATGTCATCGGATACTCCGACTCCAGTTTTGACTAAAAGACGCAAAGATGAGGACCGACACACGAGGTCCGCGGCCTCTACAGACACCAGGCCAAAGCCGACTACGGGTGGTCCGGTTTTCAGCGAGGCGCCTACGCAGCCCCTGACTACCGACGACACGTCATTGGCGGTGTCTTCTGTACCTGAGGTCGCAGGCTCTTCGGCCCACACCCCGACTACAGATACCGAAGCCACTGTTGGCGGTGAAACTCAGTTTAGACAGGTCTGCCTCCTCTCAAGGTGTCTTCAGGCCTTCCTCTTCCTTTTCCATCAAGGCTTTCACTAAGTCCAGGACAGCCATGCATTCTAAAAAACAAACCCACAGGGCCCTTCTCAAGGCCCCATGCCTAAAAAGCAGATGCTCAAAATGGCTGAGGACTTAATTACACTTATCAGGGGTTCTCAACCCCCCCCCCCGGAAAAAAGGCCCAGAGTGGAGGAAGAATCCCCCTTCTCGGACCAGGCTTGAATTACTTCAGAACATTCTGATGACCAGGAACATTCATACTCCCCTTTTGAAGATTCTGATGCAGAGGAGTCCATTCCTTCTGTCTCCTCCCCCGAGGATTACTCTTTTGGGGAAACCTTGCATACCTTGAGGGAACACTTCCATTGGGAAGGCCAAGAGTACTCAGACTCCAAGAAAAGGCTTGGGGATTTTCTCTTGCTCCCTCAGCATAGGCCTCTGGCTATTCCTCCTGTCTTAGATATCCTTGATGTGTATTCGGAGTCTTGCCTCAACCCAGACTCTTTACCTCCAGCCCCAGTCAAGCCTGACTGGTATTACCGGGTTCCTGACTCACACCAATTCCTATACAAAAGCCATGCGGCTGACCCAGAACCTATCTCACAGGGCCCCAAGGGAATTAAGGCCTCCACTGCTAAAAATCCATTACCTTCAGAGAGGGATTCCAGAGCTTTAGAAAGGTGGGGGAAAAAGGTATACACCTCTGCCACCTTATCCATGAGGGCATTAAACTGCCAGTTCCATATGTTAAAGTACCAACAGTTTCTGTTATCACAGTTGAGAAGCAAAATGTCACAACCTGAACAACCAGATTTGAAGGAGTTGCAGGATTTGATTCATAGTGCAGAACAAGTAGGTAAACATACCTTGTAATGTGGTTTTGATGCTTTAGAGGCCTCATGTAGAGCTGCTGTTAAAGGATCAGTCATACGTAGACATGCTTGGCTCAAAGAGCAAACCTTACCAGATCATGTCAAAGCTAAATTACTGGATGCACCTCTGCAAAAAGATGTATTGTTTGGTGTTAAAGCTGAGGAGGTATTAAAGAAAATGGAGGAAAAGGCAAACTCAATGCAAACAGTGAAAGATTTCCTACAGGTACAACCTCCACGTTTCAGTAGAAATTGGCCTTCAAAAAATTGGTCCTTTCCAGCCACGGACAGACCCCAAAGAGGTAGATACAGGCACCCGAGGGGTAGAGGGCAATCTCAAGGATCATTTAGAGGCAGACAATGGCAAGCACCTACCCAAAGAGGTGGTGAGGATAGTTCACAGCCATTCAGAAAGCAGAACCAATGACTTCCCCTTTGCATGCCAAGCAAGGCTCAAATGGCAGCACCTTTAGGCGGAACACTGGCATTATTTTCAAAAAGTTGGCATATTGTCACAAAAGACAAATGGATCCTGGACATTATAGACAGAGGCTACAGATTCCACTTTCACACCCTTCCAAAAATGAGGCATGCCAATCCTGCCACCCAAAGGGCAGAGGCACAAAAACAAATTTCAGATCTCATGGACATGAAAGCTATTCAAGAGGTACCCACACAAGAACAGGGTCAAGGTTTTTATTCCAGACTATTTCTGGTACCAAGGAAGGGCAAAGATTGGAGATCTATTTTGGACCTATCCATCCTAAACACATTTTTACTCGTGCCAAAATTCAAGATGCACACATTACAGCAGCTTCTTCCCATGCTGGGCAAGGAGTTTTGGCTGGTAACATTGGACCTCAAGGAGGCATACCTGCATGTCCCAATCAGACAAGATTGCAGAAGATACCTCAGATTTCTTGCAGGTTCAACACATTATCAATTCTCTGCATTGCCCTTTGGCTTATCTACTGCGCCCAGAGTGTTCACGAAATGCCTGGCATCAGTAATTGCCTACTGCAGACTGCAAGGGATACAAATATACCCATATTTGGACGACTGCCTGATCCAAGCGGACAGCAAGCACATACTTCTGAAACATCTGGCTTTTGTAATAAGGTTGTTGAATTCCCTGGGATAACAGTCAACAAAAATAAATCAAGGCGAATACCCTCTCAAACAATAATTTTCCTGGGTGCCAACTTGGATACAAACACCCAGTTGGCCTACCTCACGACAGAGAAACAAGGGCAACTAACTCAATACTTCAGAAAACTGGCAACTTTCACCAGGCTGACTGCAAGGAAAATCCTGCAGGCTCTGGGATTCATGGCATCTTGCATCCTACTAATCCCTTGTGCAAAGCTGCATATGAGGAAACTTCAATGGTACCTGAAAAACCTATGGTCTCAGCACAGCCACAGCTTGGAAACAATAATACCAGTAATTCCATGTCTTCAAAAGGAATTTCTGTGGTGGGCTCAAGCATGCCAAAGAAACACAGGTCTCCCATTCTGCAAGCCTCAAGCAAGTCAAATCATCAGAACAGATGCCTCGGATTACGCCTGGGGGGCGCACATGACAGATGGGTGCATTCAGGGCAGATGGTCCCAAAAGGAAAAGCACCTACACATCAATCAAAAGGAAATGCTAGCAGTGATAAATGCTATTATAGCTTTAAAAGACCTGCTGCATCCAGGCCAGCTATTGATAAGGACAGACAACACCACAGTAATGTGGTACATAAACAGGGAGGAACCCATTCATACCCCCTATGCAGGCTAGCCATGTCTCTTTGGAACATGGCTCTAGAATTTCAAATCGAGCTTCAAGCACAGTTCCTGCCAGGCAAGGAAAACACGCTGGCAGACAACCTAAGCAGAAATATGACAGATCCACACGAATGGAAGTTGCATCCTCAAGCTTTTTTCAATGATAATTCAAGCATGGGGGAGGCCAGACATAGATCTCTTTGCCTCCCACAGAAATCACCAATTGGCAAAATTCTGCTCAAGGACATTTCATCCACAGGCCTGGAAAGTGGACGCACTCTTTCAGTTGGACAACAATGACAGTTTATACCTTTCCACCTCTTCCTCTGCTGCCCAAAGTTCTATTAAAAACCAGAGCAGACAGACAAAAAAATGATTCTCATCGCTCCAGACTGGCCAAGGCAACACTGGTACCCACTCCTGAGGAGCCTGACGCATTCCCCACCATGGAATCCTACCTCTTATGCCTCTTCTACTGACTCAGCACAACTTCAAAACTCTTCACAGTCAGCTGAAAACACTCAATCTAGCCGCATGGAAGATTCCTTAAAATCACAACAGACCCTACTCTCAAAGGAGGTACAGGATGTCATTTTGGAGGCCAGAAGACCTTCTACTAGAAAAGCCTACTCCGCCAAATGGAAACGGTTTTGTGCTTGGAATGAGAAAAAGGGCCAGAACCCTGGAATACTGAATTTACCTCATATTACAGTACCTATCTGAGATGCTAAGCAGTGGACTTTCATTCTCTTCCATCAAAATCCATGCCTCAGCCATTTCTGCAGAATACAACACTGATCCTCCATTATTCTCTCACCCCCTCTTAAGACCGTTCCTCAGAGGTGCTAAGAATATAAAACCCCCAAGGAAACAGCCAGTGCCTGCTTGGGATCTCAATTTCATTCTAGAGAAACTGACTTTGCCTCCTTTTGAGCCAGCCGCCTCAACAGAACTACAATATTTGTCCGGGAAAACAGCCTTCCTGCTGGCTATCGCCTCAGCTCGCAGGGTTTCGGAACTATAAGCCCTCATGGCTGTGCAGCCTTTCATCATTTTCCATCAGGACATAGTTTCCTTATGAACCAATCCTTCCTTTATGCCAAAGGTAGTCTCCAGGGTAGCCTTGAATCAGGCTATCCACTTACCTACCTTTTACCCCAATCCTCAAAACAAAGGGGAGAGACTACTACATTCCTTGGACATTCACAGGCAACTACGTTATTTGGACAGAACAAAGCCTTTCAGAAAATCAGAGCAACTCTGTGTCCTACGCTACAGGGGCTCAAGGGAAGCCAATTTAAAAACAGACAATCACAAAATGGATAGCCCACTGCATACGCTTTAGTTACTCTCTTCATGGTAAAACTGTACCTGCAGGCATCAGGTCTCACTCCACAAGGGCCACAGCTACCTCTGCAGCTTTCCTCAGGGGGGTTCCTACCAAAGATATTTTGGAAGCTGCCACTTGGAGTTCTGTGCATACTTTCTCCAAGCACGATCACCTGCCTTTATACTCCAAATCTAGAGCAGGTTTTGCCACTGCAGTTTTGCAGGGCATCCTGGCTTCTCCTAGTTCCACCTAGTACCTACCACCCCTATTTTAGCTTTGGTATTCTACCCATCTGTTATGACTGCAGCTGTATGCACGATGAACATAGTACAGTTTTGTACCTACCATAAATGTAGATGTTAGAGTGCTAATACAGCTGCAGTCCAGGTTTCCCTCCCTCCCTTCCCCTTTGGGACAGGCCTAATGGCTAGCACCTCCTCATACAACCTGATTGGGGTGTTCTTTTATGGTGTATTTGCTTGCAACTACTGTTTTTTGATTATACTGCATTGCATTATTACATAAATGTATGTATTGCCTTCCTTCTGGGGGCACCTGACATCTGGGGCAAGAAAAACTGAAGAAAATGGCATCTGCTGATTCTTTTATACCCCTGTCACACTGACGTCAGGGAAGAAGCGATGACAACCGACGCCGGACCTAGACTTTGGAATTCGGCCGACCGAGGACGCCTGACGGCAGGAAAACCCATCTGTTATGACTGCAGCTGTATTAGCACTCAAACATCTACATTTATGGTAGGTACAAAACTGTACTTTCTCTGCACTTCCTTTGGTTTATCTACTGTGCCCAGGGTATTCACAAAATACCTAGCTCTAGCCATTGCATATTGCAGGCAGAGAAATTTTCAAATTTACCCATACTTGGACGATTGCCTGATTCAGGCGGACAGTCATTAATTGCTACTCCAGCACTTGACATTTGTAGAGACATATAACTTCACTGGGGTATACTGTCAACGAAAAGAAATCACATCTGGTACCCAGCCAAAAGATTGTATTCCTGGGAGCAAGCTTGAGCACAACTTCCCAGATGTCATTCCTCACTCCAGAAAAACAAATTTATTTGACAAACTACTACAATCTACTGGCCACCCAAACCCAGCTATCTGCAAGACTGCATATGAGGAAACTTCAATGGTACTTGAAAAGTCTCTGGTGTCGCCCTTCTCAGGACCTGGAAACAATGATTCCCATCCTTCTTTGCCTAAGGACAGAGTTCTTTTGGTGGGCAGAGGCCTGCTACCACAACAAGGAACTCCCTTTCACTCAACCCCCTGCCGCCCAAACCCTAACAGATGCATCAGACTATGCATGAGGGCTCACATGGCAGGACAATGCATTCAAGGCAAATGGAGCCCAAAGCAAATGTACCTACATATCTATCAAAAATAAATTTTAGCTGTACAGAATGCTCTGACAAGCCTTCAGATGCCTTATTTTTCCATGACAACTATTGATGAAGACTGAAAACACCACAGTTATGTGGTACATAAACAAGCAGGGGGGAACCCATTCATACCCACTCTGCAGGTTAGCCATGGCCCTGTGGAACACAGCCTTGAGCAATCTAGTGCACCTGCAAGCTCAATTCCTGCTAGGCAAACTAAATTCACTGGCAGACGACTTGAGCAGAAATCTAATGGACCCACATGAGTGGAAACAGGAACCCAATCATTCAGGCTACTGATCCGCAGGTGGGGGGCACCAGAGGTGGACTTAATTGCTTCCCCACAGAACTATCAATTGAGCAAGTATTGCACCAGAACTCCTCACAGCCAGGCATGGAAAGTGGATGCCTGTCCTTTACATGGGAAAGCCTCTCAATCTATGCCTTTGCCCCTCCTATTGAAGGTTCTTATAAAGAGCAAACAGGACAAGCCTGATTGCACCAGACTGGCCATGCCAGCATTGGTACCCACTTTTGCACAGTCTGACAGTAGTGTCACGTTGGCACCTGCCTCAGACCCCTTGCCTGCTGTCCCAGCAGGAGGACCAGATTTTGCATCCTTCGCTACAAACCCTGAACTTAGCAGCCTGGCTCATCCCCCAAACTCATCAGCAGCAACCCTCAGTAAATAGGTGCTGGATGTCATCCTTGAGGCAAGGAGGCCTAGTACTAGAAAATCCTATTCAGAAAAGTGGAAAGGAAACTGTTCTTGGAGCCAGTCTTAGGGAATGGACAAAACTGTGCCCAGCTTACCTTGAATACTAAATTACTTAACAGAAATATTCCACAAAGGCCTATCCTTCTCTTCAGTTAAGATTCATGCCTCCGCCATCTCGGCTCATTATAATATTGAGCCACACCTCTTCTCTCATCCTCTGGGCAGACAGTTCCTGAGAGGAGCCAAAAATGTAAGCCCCCCCCCCCCCCCATTCCAGGCCTGGAAAACTGCATTATGTCTAGTCATCACTTCAGCAAGAAGAGTGTCTGAATTGCAGGCCCTTATGGCCGTGGAACCCTTCATTATCTTCCTTGTGGACAAGGTTTCCCATAGGACTAACCCATCATCTATGCCTAAGGTGGTATCTAGTGTGGCTTTAAACCAATCTGTTCGTTTGCCAACCTTTTTTCCCCTAATTCTCAGAATAAAGGGGAAAGGATCCTACACTACCTGGGCGTGCACAGGCAGCTTAGGTTCTATCTTGACAGGACTAAACCTTTCAGAAAATCTGACCAGCTACTAGTCTGCTTTGCTACAGGGGCAGATGACAGGGCCATTTCGAAGCAAACCATTTCTAAATGGATAGCACATTGCATCCATTTCTGCTACAAACACCATGGGAAACTTACCCCACAGGGGATCAGAACTCTTTCCACTAGGGCTACATCAACCTCTACAGCATTTCTCAGGCGAGTCACTACTAGGGACATCCTGGAAGCTGCAAACTGGAGCTCTGTACACACCTTCACCAAGCATTACCACTTGCCTATCTTTTCTAAATCTAGAGCTGGATTTGCCACAGCAGTCTTACAGGGCCTGCTAGCCAGCCCTAATGCTTCTTGACTGCCTCCACCTATCCTCAGCTTTAGGAATCAACCCAAGTGTGATGACTGCAACAGTGAAACATGCAGAACATAGTACAGTTGTGTACATTTACCATAAATGTAGATGTTCAAGTGTATTCACTGTTGCAGTCCTGGTTACTCGCCTTCCAGACCCCTGACTTCTCTACTTCTACCTATCCTTTTTGTTTTGCCATATCTTATAACCATGGTATTTACTTCTTATTGGGGGTTTTCCACATCATGTAGTTGCTTCCTATTTTGGTGGCTCCTGACATCTGGGGCAAGAAAAACAGATGTAATGGCATCTGCTGCATGTTTTATACCCCTGATGACCTGACGTCATGGAAGAAGCAACAGCATCCGACGCAGAAATCCCAAGACTCTGGTATTCGGGCTGACTGAGGGCTACCTGCAGGCAGATAACCAAAGTGTGATGACTAACAGTGAATAACCTCTGTAAGTGTACACAACTGTACTTTATGCTGGCCAGGTTCCATATGAGGATCCGTAAATGGTCTCTTCCCACTAACTGGTCCATTTTCTGACCTCCATTAACCATGCCAGTCAAAATCATTCAAGCGTGCAAAATTACCTTGTATGTCTCTCAACCTAAGGCCACAGTGACAATGGACATTTCTCAGCTCTGGTTGGGGAGCATTTTTTGGGAAGGACAGTCCAAGGCACTTTATCCCCAGGAAAGGCCAAGATGCATGTCGGTGTCCTGGAGATGAGAGCTGTCCTAGTGTTGCAGGCCTTTCAAGATAGTCTCCCAGTCAGGGTAGTTGCACTGTAGACAGTATCAGTCTGATACATCACCAAACAATTGGACATCAGATCTTGCCCTCTGTGAGAAGCTGAGAGAGTTTTGCAATGGCCGATCTCTTCCAGTAGCTTTCTAATAGCAACACACATCCCAGGGAAATCCCATCCTGATTGCAGGCAAGCTAAGCAGGTCCATTTTCATGCCGTAAAAGTGGTTTTGTCAACGTAATGGAGAGAATTTCCTGTTAGTGGGGCCACCCTTGCTGTTATCTTTATACTTCTCCCTCAGCAACAAATGCAGCAAGTTCTTTGCCCTGATACCCCAACCGGGGTAGTCAAAATGCTGTACTTCACACTTGGCCCCCCAGTCTTCTTTACGCATACCCCCATTACGCCTCATTCCCAAACTTCTACAGAAAGTATTTTGATTGAAGAGCACAATTATCCTGCTTGCCCCGTACTGACCTTGTCAGATGTTTTTCCTTCCTTAGGCCTCATCTTCTACATCCAACTCGAGACTCTTGTCTCGTCTGAGAGGCATGACTCCTCCGGACGTAACAGGCTTCAAACTGACTACATGATTTCTGCAGTTCTGTTGATTGCTAGACAGCATCAGTCACCCTTTGAACCTTCAACTAAATCTGACCTAAAATTTTTGACTTGTGGAAACTGTTCTTTGTTATTACATTTGCCAGAAGACTGAACTTCAAGCTTCATCTTCTAAACCACCTTATTTAGTTTTTTCTAAAGGATAGGGCATCTACTTACTAAGCCTTCGTTTTTATCAGTGGTGGTCTCAGTCTAATATTAATCAGGTCATTTATCTCCCAGTATGCTTTCCAAACTTCTCAAGCAAAGGCAAGTATGTTACATTTATTGGATGTGCACAGACAACTGTTTCTGTGTTCACATAAAGGATTTATGAAGATCTGAAGCATTTGCATTTTCCTTTTCTGATTCCAACGTAGGCAAACAAATGTCTAAAGTTACTTTGGCCAAGTAGTTAACTGATTGCATTACTTTTGATCATAAAGTGGGTCTACCTTTACCAAAATCACCTAGAGCCCACTCCATGAGATCTACGGCAACCTCTTCAGCCTTTGTTTAGAACTTCCTTGGAGGATATTTGTGCAGCTGCAATTTGGGTGAACCCTCATACCTTTATTGCTCATTACAGCGTTGTCGCCTCACAGACATTGCCCGTTTGATTCTCAGAGCGTCTTCTGTGTAGCGACATGCGTGAATGGGCCTTCCTTCGTTAAAGGTTGTGCGTTAGGCCCGGCAAGCCAGTACATAAAAATCTACTGCCAATTATTAGCAGACGGGAGTTCCGCTGTGGCGACCCCTAACCGGGAAAAAGCTGAAAGAAACAAGCTAGATCTGGTGTTGAGGGGAAGAGCAGCCTTTGGCTCGGCTGTGCTGCAGAATACCCTTCAGAGTCCTCTGTGGATTTGGGTAGCTGGGGACAACTGAAATCATTCTGTAACTGTTGGAACAATGACAATATCAGATTAAAAAGTTAAGTACTCACCATAACATTCCTCCGGTGATGTCCTTCATGGATGCATCTGCAGTCATAACAAGTGGGTTGTCCTGTCGTCAGGCAGCCCTGCAGTCGGCCGGATTCCAAAGTCCGGGTCCGGCTTCGGCTGATGTCGCACTCCACCCGACGTCATCTCTGTTGGTCTTCGGGTATAAAGGCATCAGCCGACGCCATTTTCCTCAGTCTTTCTTGCCGCGTGGCGCCCGAAGCAGAAGCTGTTCGCAAGTGCCGGTCGGTCGGATCCAGAGATTACTTCTACCGAATACTACTTAGAAGACTTCTAAAGCTAAGTACCCCGTTGGGGACTCTTTCTTGCCTCAGCCGATGTCAGAAAAAGTTAACAATTGTTTAACCTGTGGGAAACAAATACCTCATAAAGATTTCCACTCTTACTGTCTGCCTTGTTTAGGCCCAGCCCACGACGTAGCAGCCTGTTCGGCCTGTGCCTCCTTCAACCGGCGAACGCTTAGGCGTCGGTCGGAGTTTGCAGAACAGTTTTTCGGTACTGATTTTGCATACATTATGCCGTCGGATCCTCCGACTACCCAATCTTCCAAAAAACGCAAAGATAAAGACCGACACTCGCGGTCCGCGGTTTCGGCCGAAACCACGGTAAAGCAAACCGCGAGTGTCTCGGTTTCGGCCGAAACCGAGAACTGATCAAAGTACAGCTGAACCTATTCTTACAACTGAGGCCCCTGCTACAACTCTTGAATCGACCTCAGAAATTTTACCCACTACGGTGGTTGACTTATCAGACACCATCCCCTTGGATGTCTCTACCCCAGCACGTGGTGCTGCTAGGCCTCCAGCAGCCATGTCCATTAAGGCCTTCGCCAGGGCTAAAGCAGCCAAGACTACTAAATCAGTGCCTGTTAAACCCCCCACATCCAGGCCCTCTTCTAGTTCTCAAATGCTTTCTTTGGCAGAAGATTTAATTTCTTTAATTAGAGGATCTCAATCTCACCCAGACAGGGCCTCTCAGCCCCAGAGAAGAGACCTAGGGGAGACGCCCCTGAGCCAGTGTCTTCTGATGATTCTGCTGATGAATCAGACATTACTGACCAGCCAGAGGCTCCCTTCTCCAATTTTGAAGATTCTGATGCTGAAGAATCCATTCCAGCTGCTTCCCCACCAGAAGAATTCTCCTTTGGGGAAACCTTGCATGCCATGCGAGAACAGTTCCAATGGCAGCAACAGGATTTTTCAGACTCCAGAAAAGACTTAGGACCTTTCTGCACCTCCCACAGCACAGGCCCTTAGCTATACCTCCTGTTCTCTCTGTGGTGGATGATGCTTTCAATGATGTTTGCTCCGCTCCAGATTCTTTACCCCAGCCCCTGCCAAACCAGACAGATTTTACAGGGTGCCAGATACTCATCACCACCTTTACAAGGCCCCACTTGCAGACCCAGAAACTATATCCCAGGGTCCCAAGGCAGTAGCCGACCACAGCTAAAACCCTATTCCTTCTGAAAGGGAAGCAAGGTCATTAGACAGATGGGGTAAAAAGGTCTACACTTCAGCTACTCTCTCAGCTAGAGCTTTAAACTGTCAGTTTCACATGATACAATACCAAGAGTTTATGCTTGATCAGTTAACTAAAAACTAACCACTGATGAATCTCTTGATAAGAAATATGTATTAGAGATGGTAAATAACATACAACAGGTTAGCAACCACTCCTTAAAATGTGGCTATGATGCACTGGAGGCTTCATTTAGATCAGCCATGACAGGCACAGTGATAAGAAGGCATGCATGGCTAAAGGAACAAGCTTTACGGATCATGTTAAAGCTAAGTTGCTAGATGCTCCTATGGACAAGACAAGTTTGTTTGGTACACCTGCCCAGCAGGTTATGAAGAAAATGGAAGAAAAGGCAAAATCTGTTCAAACTGTTAAAGATTTCTTGCAGGTTCAACCCCAAGGTTTAGCAGGAACTGGCCTGCCAAAATTGGTCCTTTCCTGACTCCACAAAATTTCAAAGGGGCAGGAATAGGCGTTCCAGAGGCAGAAACCAATCCAGAGGAGGTGCCTACAGAGGACGACAGTGGCAAGGTAACAACAGAGGCACAGACGCAGCCACTGCCACTACATCAGCACACCCACAGTGACTTAATCCTAACTCCGCCTACCAGGGAACAAATAGCAGCTCCTCTAGGCGGAAAGTTAACCTTATTTTCAAAGAACTGGCACTACATAACAAAAGACAAGTGGATTTTACAAACCATAGATCAAGGTTACCGGTTTCACTTCCACACTTTACCAGTCAAAAGAGGAATGCCAAATCTACCTCCAAATCAAAAAACAGAGGCTCTACGCCAGATAATGGAGTTAGCAAACATGAGAGCTGTGGAAAGAGTGCCAACAGCAGAACAAGGAAAGGGGTTCTATTCCAGACTATTCCTAGTTCCAAGAAAGGAAAAAGTTGGAGACCAATTCTCGACCTGTCCACCTTAAATACATACATCATTGTCCCAAAATTCAAAATGCTGACCCTACAGCAACTTCTTCCCATGCTGGGCAAGGAGTCTTGGCTGGTAACTCTAGATCTCAAGGAGGCATACCTGCACGTCCCCATTCGACCAATCTGCAGAAGATACCTCAGATTTCTTGCAGGATCAGAGCACTATCAATTCTCAGCATTGCCCTTTGGCTTATCTACTGCCCAGAGTATTCACAAAATGCCTGGCATCAGTAATCGCCCATTGCAGACTACAGGGAATTCAGATTTACCCATACCTGGGCGACTGCCTACTACAAGGGGACAACAAAAGCAAGCTGACAACAGATTTACAAAGGGTCATTTACTTGCTACAAGGACTGGGATACACAGTCAATTTACAAAAGTCAAGGCTGATACCATCCCAAACAAGGACATTCTTGGTGCGGAATTGGACACAGTACAACAAATGGCATTCCTGACTACAGAAAAACAAAAGAACTTCCTCTTTACTTCTTGGCACTAACAAAACTGAACAAGTTAACAGCAAGAAAATTTCTGCAGGCCTTGGGCTTCATGGCATCATGCATAATCTTGGTCCCATTTGCCAGACTACATATGAGGAAACTACAGTGGTACCTAAAGAATTTATGGTCCCAACACAGACACAGTCTAGAAACAGAAATCCCACTAATTCCATGCTTAAAACAGGAGTTCCTATGGTGGGCTCAGGCATGCCAGTCAAACCCAGGCCTACCCTTTTGCAGATGTCAACCAAGCCAGACCATCACAACAGACGCTTCAGACCTAGGATGGGGGGCCCACATGCTGGACAAATGCGTGCAAGGATTGTGGACACAGGATCAACTTCACCTGCACATCAATCTAAAAGAAATGCTGGCAGTAAAACTGGCAATCCAAAAGTTCAAATCATTCCTCAGAGGGCCAGTTGATAAGGACAGACAACACCACAGTCATGTGGTACATCAACAAACAGGGAGGCACTCATTCATACCCCCTAAGCAGAATGACCTTGGAGCTGTGGACCCTGGCACTCAGCTACAACATTCAGTTACAGGCAATGTTTGTACCGGGGAAAGACAATACTCTAGCAGACATATTAAGCAGAACCACCGGATGCCCACGAATGGAAGCTGCACCGGACATCTTCAAGACCATCTCAAAGAAATGGGGAATGCCACAGATAGACCTATTCGCATCACCTCTCAATCACCAGCTCAAAAAATTCTGCACAAGGACATTCCACCCACTAGCATGGAAAGTGGACTCACTCTCCTTCAACTGGAAAGGTCTAACAGCATATGCATTCCCACCTCTTCCTTTGATACACAAGGTACTACTAAAAATCAAGGAAGAACGTCCAAGGATAATCCTGATAGCCCCAAACTGGCCAAGACAACACTGGTACCCACTACTGAAGAGCATGTCTCGAACAATATGTGGCCAATACCCTGATGCCTTTGATGTTAACTGAGAACAACTACAGCATCATACATCCAAACCTAAAACGCTGCAACTGACTGCATGGAACATCACATAGCAGGAGCTAATCCAGAACTTTCCCAAAGAGTTAAAGACATTATTCTTGAAGCACGCAGACCTTCAACAAGAAGGAACTATGCTGGAAAATGGAAAAGGTTTGTCATTTGGAGTACCGAAAGAGGAAAAGATGTGCCAAACATAGATATGCCTAACATTCTGGAGTATCTGGCGAACTTCTTCATTCAGGCCTGTCCTACTCCTCCATCAAGATACATGCATCAGCTATTTCAGCAGAATACAGCTTTGATCCACCTGTTTTTCGCACCCTTTGCTCAGGCAGTTCCTCAGAGGAATCAAGAATGTAAAACCTCCAAGGAAACCACCATTACCAGCCTGGGATTTAAACTTTGTGCTAGAAAAGTTGACACTATCACCCTTTGAACCAGCAGCAACAGCAGACCTACAACACCTGTCATGGAAAACTGCTTTCCTACTGGCAATTACTTCAGCAAGGAGGGTTTCAGAACTACAGGCCTTAATGGCAGTGCAACCCTTCCTAATCTTCCACCAAGATAGTGTGTCCATGAGAACTAATCCTACATTTATGCCCAAGGTGGTATCCAGAGTATCTTTAAACCAGGCAATCCACGTACCTACCTTCTTTCCCAACCCACAAAACAGAGGGGAAAGAATACTGCATACCTTGGATGTACATAGACAGCTACGCTACTACTTGGACAGAACAAAAAATAGCAGAAAGACTGACCAACTTTTTGTAGCCTATGCAACAGGAAGGGAAGGAAAAGCGATTTCCAAACAGACGATCTCCAAATGGATAGGAAATTGCATACGATACTGTTACTCCTTCCATGGAAAACCAATTCCACAGAACATAAGACCTCATTCTACAAGGGCAACAGCCACTACCACAGCCTTCTTACGAGGAGTGGCAACCAAAGACATTATTGAGGCGGCTACTTGGACCTCCGTGCATACATTTGCCAAGCATTATAATTTGCCTCTATATTCCAGATCCCGAGCAGGGTTTGCCACTGCTGTACTGCAAGGGATCCTAAACACACCATAATCTACTTTTATCCTCCTCCCCTAGTTGGCTATGGTATTCTACCCACTTGTTATGACTGCAGATGCATCCATGAAGGACATAGTACAGTTTTGTACCTACCATAAATGTAGATGTCCGAACTGGATAGCATCTGCAGTCAGGATTACCTCCCTCCTTCCCTCTGTGGTACTCCTAGGGTGTTTACCCTCCTAATAGCTAGCTGTTGGGGGAGTCTTTTATGGTGTATTTGTTTGTATATATGTACATATATGCTTATTGTTGTGTTTACCTCTATCTATTTGGAAACATTGGCATCTATCCAAATTTTAGCCTGCAAGAGGTCTACTGGCATCTGGGGCAAGAAACACTGAGGAAAATGGCGTCGGCTGATGCCTTTATACCCGAAGACCAACAGAGATGACGTCGGGTGGAGTGCGACATCAGCCGAAGCCGGACCCGGACTTTGGAATCCGGCCGACTGCAGGGCTGCCTGACGACAGGACAACCCACTTGTTATGACTGCAGATGCTATCCAGTTCGGACATCTACATTTATGGTAGGTACAAAACTGTACTTTCTCCATTTTTCATTCTTCCTCGACTTTCCACCCACCTCCCCCCTCCTTGTTTTACTTCTAGAGAGAGCAAGTACTGTAGGAACCTCTTCCTTGTTTGAGCTCCAGGTTCAATTATTTTCATAGTTCCCACTACTCTATTAGCTCTTTGGCAGCAAACTAGATCTGGGGTATGTTTGGTACATGGGGAGTTGTGGGCAAAGGGAGGTGCTAGAGAGTTCATGAATACCACCATCTGGAAGAAGTGGTCGACTGGGGTCAGATCAGAGTATCACATCCCAACCCGAAAGTTGAATAAAAATGGACAGGGGTTGATGGAACATTATGGTGAGTATGTAATACTTATGGGTAGCCACTTGGCTTTTTTCTAGGTTTATACAGTGATGCTCATTCTAGGTATTTGAAGGTGGAAACTTTCTGTAGAATGGTTGTGCAAGTCAGAGGTAGTCGGGTGCTTGCTGAATTTTCTGTGGAGTTCTGAAAAATAGTTGGTCTTGGAAGGTGTGTGAAGTAGTTTATAGTTTATAAGCCATTGGTGGAGTTCCTGTAAGTCGGACTGGAGTTGGGATTGAATTTTGATGTGAGTGACTTTATCGATAAATGAGCGTGTATTTTTAATGTAGAAGATGAGTGAGAGATGGGAGATTTTGTAAGGAAGTTTGTCTGTGAAAATGGAAGGGGGGAATGGATCCTTGTGTGGTATACCTTTGGTAATATGTGCAGATTGTGATTGGAAGGATCCTGTTTTTATCTCTGAAGTATCTGTTGGTGAAGACGTTTTGAAACCAATTCAGAATGGTTTTGTTTTGGAGAAAGTCATTGTGGAGGTAAAATGCTGTTGTCAGGCCTATACCCAAGGCACCTTTAAGGAGGGTTTAGTGGTGGTTTACAGGATGTCATCACTTTGGTCCCCAAGTACTGTCATCATACTACTATTCAGGCCTGAATCCATGCTTTTTGGAGGAGAGCAGGTGGTACTGTTGGATACAGTGTGAGCATTTTGGTCTAAGTATGCCTACTGTTGTAAGGATTGATATTGGAAAAGTGAGATCTTTTGGGTTGGTTCGCTGTTGGTGGGGGTTTAACTAGACCATTTTCCAAATTGTTTTCTGTGAGACATAAATTTTATATATATGGATGAGAGGAATATGCAGATATCTGCAGTGATGTATGAACTGGAGGATCCAATGTCTGTTTTAATCTGATTCAGTGTGGGATGTTGGCTCTGACCTCTGCGCCTTATACCAGAGTATTTAATCAGAGAGCTGTGACTCCTCCCCTAACCACAATTCACCTTTGCTGTCTGAATTACCTCAAATCTTGTTTGCTGCATGCCAAACAAGATGTGTGCCAAGAACTGTATCCTTTTTCATGGTAAGTGAAAATTGTTACTAAATTCCATGTTTCCTTCCCACTTTAGTGTAGTAGTTAGTATTAGGATTTTAGATAGGTTAGTAAAGTGTTTTCAAGATCTGGTCAGTCCACCAGAAGCCTAACAAAAATGGATATTGACTGTGATGTTTGAGGACACAGATTCAGCTGGGAGTCGTCCTGGCCCCATCTCGGAAGAGAGGACCGAGATGTGGCCCATCAACAGACTGTACTTGGTCCAACACTTTCTCACTTCCTGGAGCTGACACGTACGGTTCTAAATCCCTCTGCTGTACCAGCATTGGACCAGATAACCTTGGAGACTTCAGCCACACTTTCTCGACACTGCTGCATTCAAGTAGACTAGAGTCTTAAAGCTCCAACTCTGATGCTCTGGCCCCACAGTGGAGTAGACTCCAAAGTTTTTCAGTCATCCCTGTCCCTATGTGCCTCAGCTGTAGATAGCTGAGCTCAGAGTTCATGCTTAGTGACATTTACTTTTTGAAGCTGAGAGGGTTATTGACTGTGCTGTTTTTAGTGATTTTTCCTCTGCTTCATTAGCAGTCTGCTTTCCAGGCTGAAGTGAAGGCTTTGACTGGGCTAAAGACAGTCTGTACCACTTTCCTCTCATTCGAGTTGACAAGGATTAGGTAGACCCAATCTTCTTTGAGACTGCTTGAAGTTCGAGCTCCACATACGACTCTGTTTCCTTCAGAGACCAGAGATACATTCCCTGTAAAAGGGCTTGCAAGTGGAAATGTATAGACTTCTCTCATGAGTCCGTCACTGAAGACAGACTGAGGAGGATTCCCCAAGACACCCACACACCCCCAATGGAGAAATCTCGTGTAGAAACATTTGTAAATTGATGTAACAGAGGTGGGGTGGTTCACAAAAGCTCTGAGTTACTGTTTTTTTAAGCTTTGGCGTCTGTCCCTTTGACGTCCTGGGTGGGCCCACCTACTGATGCCTTAATAGATCTCACTCAAGTGACTTAGAAGCCAGATTATGTAGACCCTTTCCCAAAAAGCCTGATAAAATCTTGGTATCCCCTTAAGATAGACTGGTCAAGGGTCCCCAGTGGATGCTGTGGTAGTAACAACCATGAAAAAGAAATCTGAAGAAAGTTCCTCTGTCCATCCCCTGAACAAGGAGTCAGAGGCTCTGGACAGACTGGGGAAACAGGCATATGCTTCAGTGACATTTATACTCTGACCACTGAATTAACTAGCACACATGTTTTCTAAGGAGAATTGGTCAAGGAGCTTTCCAAGTCACTTATCTGTATATTACCTCTGGATGTCTAGAAAATGCATGATGGCCAAATGTCTACCGTACAGTCCTCTAATGTAGCCATGAGACTATCTGGTGCAGCTGGTTGTACATGAAGGGCTGCTGGCACAGGTATTACCAAGCAACGTCATGGCTGGATGCCGCTGTGCAATTTCATGGAGAGCTTTGAGATGTCCTTCATAAATGTGCTCTGGTGGCTGCACCTCGTTTGGACCAAAAGTAAAAAAAGACGCTTGTTATGAGTGAAGAGGGCAGTAAGATCTTGTCTGCCATAGGAATACACTTTTTTACTCCTCGGATACTTTTCCACGAATCAAAGGAGGTAGGATATGATGGTTCAAAAAGTCCCAAGTGTATGTCACGTCTGGGTATAGGCCTCCTCAAGGCAGAGGAGGCAGTCTGACTGGATGTTGCCCACGGATGAGGCAGACTGCAAAATCAAGGTTTCAGTGGCCCTTTCATTGAGTGACCTTGGTGACCCTGAATGTTTTCCTGACTGCTGCACTCGGGAGGCAGTTGGGGATGCTTTCCTTTATACCCTTTAGCCTGACAAAAACCATAACTTCTGATTCATGGGTGTTGAAGATTGTCACCAGAGATTATGCAATACCTTTTTTAGATTCCCTAAGGGCAAGACTAAAGATTTTCAATACTCCACCCAATCAGTTGGACTCTGCAGCAACAGAGGCTTCCAAGTTGCTAAACAAATATCGTCCAGCCCTTTCCCCCAGACCAACTAGGATGTAGTCCATTCCAGGGTGTTTTTTAGTTCCAAAAAAGACAGGGGACCTCAAACCAATATTGGCTCTCTGTACTCTAAATCGGTATGTCAACCCGACACAATTCTGGTTGCAGTCTATTTGATCTCTGTTGAGGAAGGAACACTTGGATGGGCTTTATCTCCAGGATGCCTACCATTATATCAAGATCCAGAGACAATAGAAGAATTTTGTGTTTCCGTCTTGGGGGCCAGTCACTATCAATTTCATGGCAATGACATTTGGTGTTACTACATAACCCCCCCCCCCCCAGGTGTTCACCAGGATGGCAGTTGTAACAGTTAATCTCCAGCTGCAAGGGATGCAGATCTTCCCATATTTAGACAATTGGCTTCAAACTGCTCCTTCAAGGATCTCCTGTTACAGCATCCGTCAATCCCATCTCTGGCAACTTCCTCCCTCTCAGAGCATAAAATTTATAGGTTGCCATGTGGACTCTGACAAATTGCAAATCTCCCCTTTGCAAGAGTCAATTTAAGGTCCATGGCCCTTGCCAAGTGTTTCGGCTCCCTCAAGCAAGACTACTCCTTTGACTGTTGGGACTAAATGGTCTCTCTGGTTACTATGGCCCCTTTTGGCCAGATATCGCATGAGTGCTCCACTGGATGTCAGCAGTACAGTGGTCACAGAAGTTTCACCCTCTTCACAACAGAATTTCTTTTATGCAGGTATGCAGGGATCATATACAGTATTGAATTATGTTTGCCAGTTTAGGGCAGATCCTTCTGTCTTATTTCCAAAACTACAATCACTACGGATGACTCCTAGGGGTTGGCGGGGGAGGTGGGGGCATTACAAAGGGAAGGACTGGTCAAGGGATGTGGACATCAGCAGAGGCTAAATTTCTGTTGACAGTGGATGTTTGTGTATCACTGTTGCAGTCATTACATTTGGTAATCTGCTGGCAGGTTGCCCTCAGTCGGCCTGAATTCCAAAGTCTTGGGTCCTGAGTCAGTTGCTGTCTCCTCTTCCATGACGTCAGGGGTATAAAACATGCAGCAGACACCATTTTCTTTAGTCTCACTTGCTGCGCGGTGCCGGAAGCAGAAACATTTAGCAAGTGCTGGTCAGCCGACTACTGAAATATCTGAGTTTGAGTTTCAGAACCGAAGTCTTCACTAAAGCTAAGTAGCCCATTGGGGAAACCTTTTTTTCTTGCTCCATACCGATATCAGAAAAAGTTAATAATTGTATTACTTGTGGGAAGCAAATACCTCCATAAGGATTTCCATTTATACTGTATTCCTTGCCTAGGCCTTGATCACAATGTGCCTGGCTGTTGGTTTTGTGCTAGATTTAACCAACGCACTATTAAGCGTCTGTATATTTCTGCCACAAGTATTTTGGAAACTGATTTAACTACCCAGAAATGTCGTCAGATAGCAGTCCGACTACCGGAGTACATAAGCGCAAAGAAAAGGACAGAGAAAGGCAGTAGAGATCCAAAACCGACGAAGCTTCTCCTAAGCCAGTCGCTGGTACTCAGTGAGGTGCTTTCGCAGCCCCTGATGCCTGCTACCTTCTAGTGGCGGGCCTCTACCGACACCCATTTGGAGTCAAGCATGCCGCAGGATACTCAAGGTTTTGGACCGATGGATGCGTCTCCCTCGGATGGGTCCGGAGCCGCTGAGCAGGCACCAGCTTCTGAGGGTGTGTTAAGACCTCAACATTTGTATATCAAACCGACAGCTACAAATCCAAAGACAAAAGCATCTTCTAAAACTAAAAAAAACGACGCCTGAGCCACGTGCACAGGCCTCTATGCCTAAGAAAAACAGATTATCAAAATGGCTGAAGACCGTATTACCTTGATCAGGGGTACCCATCCCCCTCCAGATACGAGGCCTAGGCAAGACACTGATTACGAATCTTCAGATCAGGTTTCTATTTCTTCTGACTCCTCTTCTGAGCAGGAATTATCTGTACCTCCCTATGAGGATTCTGATGCAGAGGAGTCTATACCATCTGCTTCTCCTCCTGAGGATTATTCATTTGGGGAAACCTTGCATACTTTGAGGGAGCATTTTCACTGGGAGAGTCAAGACTTCTCAGAATCAAGAGGCTCAGGGATTTCTTTCTCCCTCAGCACAGGCCTTTGGCCATTCCCCCTGTTTTTGACATTGTGGATTGTGTTTTCGGAGTCCAGCTTGACCCCTGACTCCTTACCTCCTGCTCCCAGTAAGCCTGACTGATATTACAGGGTCCCAGTAAGCCTGACAGATATTACAGGGTCCCTGACTCGCATACATTTTTATTTAGAAACCCTGCTGATGATCCTGAAACCATTTCACAGGGTCCAAAGGGAGTTGAGGCCTCAACAGCAAAACATCCTACCCCCTCTGACAGATTCAAGGGCACTGGACAGATGGAAAAACTATGTACATCTGCAACCTTAGCAATCAGATTCTTGAACTGTCAATTTCATATGCTTAAGTATCAACAACTTGTTATGGGATTGCTGAAACAGAAAATTGTTGATTTCTGAATGTGCAGAAAATAAAGAATTGCAGGAATTATTGCATGCAGCTGAACAGGTTGGAAAGCATACTTTGCAATGTGGTTTTGACTTAGAGGCCTCCTGCAGGATCGCAGTTACTGGATCTGTGATTAGGAGGCATGCCTGGCTAAAAGAACAGAATTTGCCTGATCATGTTAAAGCTAAATTGCTAGATGCACCTTTACAGCACGATACTATTTGGTATTCAGGCAGAAGAGGTTTTAAAGAAAATTGAAGACAAAGCTAAGTCTATGCAAACTGTTAGACTTCTTACAAGTGCAGCCACCAAGATTCAGTAGACACTGGCCTACAATGAATTGGTCCTTTCCTGTGTCAGACAGAGCTCAAAGGGGCAAATCCAGATGTCCTAATGGTTCCAGATACCTGGCGCAAGATTCGTACAGGTCAAAGCAATGGGGCGCTTCTACCTCCAAATCTGGAGGAGATAAAGTGCAAACCTACAGAAAACGGTCCCAATGACTTTACTCTGCCTACACCAAGCACGTCTTTTGGCAGCACCCTTAGGGGGAAAATTAGCACTTTTTGCTCAAAATTGGCAGTTAATAACCCAGGATAAGTGGGTACTAAACATAGTATCACAGGGATACAGATTCCATTTCCACACTCTGCCAATGGCAAAGGGTTGGCCAGACCTGCCCAAAAATCAACGGGCAGAGGCAGAGAAACAGGTTACATCCCTCATGGATATGGGGGCCATTCAACCAGTACCAGAACAGGAAAAAGGACATGGTTTTTACTTGACTGTTAGTGGTACCAAGAAAGGACAAGGCCTGGTGGCCAATACTGGATTTATCAATTTTGAACATAAACCTGGACATTCCAAAATTCAAAATGCTGACTTTGCAGCAGCTTCTGCCCATGCTGGGCAAGAATGCTTGGCTGGTGACGTTAGACCTAAGAGGCATACCTGCATGTCCCAATAAGACAATCGTGCAGAAGATACCTCAGATTCAAGGCTGGCTTAATGCATTACCAATTCTCTGCACTGCCCTTTGGCTTATCTACTGCGCCCAGGGTCTTCAGAAAGTGCCTGGCACCAATAATTTGCAATTTGCAGAAAAAAAGTATACAAATATACCCTTACTTGGACGACTGTCTCATTCAAGCAGAGAGCAAAGACATCAACACCTGGCATTTGTAAATGGGATTCTAGCTTGCCTGGGGTACACAAACGAAAATAAATCACAACTGGTACCCTCTCAAAAGATAACATTCCTGGGTGCAAGCTTGAATACAACTGCCCAGATGGCTTACCTCCCGCCAGACAAACTGATGGCAACAAAAACCCAGTTATCTGCAAGATAAATTCTGCAGGCTTTGGGCTTCATGGCATCCTGCATCCTACTGATTCCATATACAAGGCTGGATATGAAGAAACTTCAATGGTACCTAAAAAGTTTATGGAGTCAACGTTCTCAGTCTGGAAACAATGATTCCTCTCGTACCCTGCCTACAATAGGGGGGGG